>NW_004797670.1:243473-247241 GCF_000002075.1 Aplysia californica
ACCCAGTACGCAGTGTCAATTAGATTCGTCGGACAGAGTCTAGGCCAACCAGATTTTCCTTCATGGATGGGGCAAATTTTCATGGGTGGGGTAAAAGTTACCATATTATAGGAATGGAGCAACCGAATTCAATTAAAGCCTACTGCGACCTTCAAAATCAAATGCGTTTGTTCTATCAAGATCGTCAGATGACTTGGCCGTATTGTGCAAAAATGGCAGCTTTTGCCATATCCAAGAAGTAAAGTCTGCTTGGATTGGACTACTCAGTCTGATGAATCCGATTGACAGTGTGCACTGGGTCTAATGTCCTTGTCTGTTGTTACACGCAGAAAGATATGAATTCGATTCTCCGCTTGAGAAAGTATTGTAGTGTCCTTGTTGGGTGTCTCGGTTTGTCTTGTGCTTTGGTTGTACCCACTTACCCATTGTATTAAAACACTCCTAGTCCTCTTCGTGTAACTTTTTTAAAGTTTTTGTCTTTTCATTATTATAATGCATTAATTTTTCAACATGATTTAATACGTCAATTTCTTTCATGTTCCTTCGTGCTATTCAACATCTCTCCTATTCCTGTTAAAACCGCCAACGGAAGCAGCACTGATTTGATTCCCTCTGAAATCTGCACAGTTGAATTGTCTCCCACTTTCTGTTCTGATTTTTTTTAAGTTGCAAAGAAATTATTGAATTATCTTTATGTAAACTTTTCTAGATTTAAAATTGAATGTATTTCATTTCAGTTTTTAAAGTATCAATTTTCCTGTCAAAACATTTAGATACAGCGACAGAGGATCAAAAATGAGAACACATAAATTTAGAGACTCAATTTCAACTAAAAGGAAGGGGATACAATAATAATGCTGATGTTTCCTCCTATGCCCCCAGCTTTATATTATATTAATACATGTATTCACAACAGACAGACAACACATCGAACAACATTATGGTTTGTATGTTCTCTAGAAGGAAAAACCCCAACCCCACCAATAGGCTATAGGAAATCGAGATATTTCTTCAAACGTTATATATAATTTTGAATCAGAAGCGGCATGACACCCTCCCTAAAATGTAAGCCATGCTGAAGAAAGCGGTCGTAACGTCTAAATAAGAGACCGTCAAAGGTTGACCGTCCATAAAACCACAGGAGGACCAGGTAGCTTCCTCATAATTATTTAAATTATTTTGCCTGCTGGTCAATAGTGCAGTCTGTGTGTGTGTGTGTGTGTGTGTGTGTGTGTGTGTGTGTGTGTGTGTTGGGGCGGGGGGGGGTATTTGTGTGGTGTGTGTGTGTGTGTGTGTGTGTGTGTGTGTGTGTGTGTGTGTGTGTGTGTGTGTGTGGTGTGTATGTGTATGTGTGTGGTGTGTGTGTGTGTGTTGGGGGAGGGGGTATTTGTTTGTGTATATTTGTGTGAGTGTGTATGCGTGAGTGGGGTGTGTGTTGGTGTGTGTATGTGTATGTGTGTGTGCATGTATATGAATATGTGTGAATGTGTGCCTGTCCTTCTACTCAAAAATGAGTCGTGAATGGAAAAGAAGCTAGGGATTTGAGGGAAGGGGTAGCTTTGTGTAGGATTTAGTCTCAATATGAGATCTGTGTTTGAGTATATCTCTGTCCCGAGTGCGTTTACTATTAATAGATCTCTCCCCCCCCTCTCTCTCTCTCTCTCTCTCTCTTTCTCTCTCTCTCTCTCTCTCTCTCAACCTCTCTGCCTGTCTGTCTGTCTGTGTCTCTCTGTGTCTCTCTGTGTCTATGTCTCTGTCTCTATCTCTCTCACTCTCTCTCTCTCTCTCTCTCTCTCTCTCTCTCTCTCTCTCTCTCTCTCTCTCTCTCAGTCAGCCTCACCTTCTTAAGAACACTGACACCTCTCCTACTGAGTCCCCTCCCCCTTCCCTCCCCCGGAAATCAACTATCATCCCCTCACCCCCCCCCACCCCTCCCAACCCTTCATTCCTCTCCCATCCCACATTCTCCTTTTCCTCCTTTCTCCCATCAAACTCAGACACAAACACCAGGGATCCTGCTTTACACCCTTGACCGTCCCGAACCAGACTGAAATATCTGTCTCCGTCACGCCGCTGAGAAATGCTGTCCTCTTCTCAATAATCAGAGAAAAAAACGCACTGAGATTTCAGGAATTATGTGAAACATTATGTGAAGCTATTCGAAAGGAGGACTTATCTCTGGGTGACGCCGGACTAACTGACAATTATTTTTACCAATAAATTACTCCAGGTGAGTTGAATTGTAACATCCTCGTTAAACAACCTATGTAAATGGATCCACCTCTATACTCTGACAAAATTCAAAAAATTTGCACAGTTGTTTTACTAAGGATATTAGATAAACAGTGTCCCACATATTATTATGCACAGTGGTTCATCTAGTTCCACTTACTTCTGACAATCGCTCCTAAAATGCACTAGACATACAGATATTGTGTGTGCGAACCCCCCTCCCCCCCCCCAAATAAAATCGCACGCATTTTTTTAAACAGCATTGTCTTCTCGGTCGTTATAAGACGGATTGCTAGACGGATATTTCATGCTTGTCATTTATAGTAATGTATCAATAGAGACGCCAGCGACCAATGTCTATGTACTGTTCTGGACTATTATATGTTATATCACTAAACTTATGTTCTATCATCTATCCCAGCGTGGGTCAACCTCTTTATAGCTTTTTATAGGTAGCGCCCATTTTTGCCACCTTTAGGAGGCTAAAATTTTCATACCGCCCACCTACACGTATTCCCAAGTGGGTTTTTAAGTAATACCTGTCACAGCCCGGGTGATCCCGAAAGCCCACCAAAAGCACCAATTTGCCCACTAGTGGGGGATTTCGCCCAGGTTGGAAAGCACTGATCTACAGAATATTTTTTTAAAGACCTGACCTTTGTCCTTCGAGGAAGTAAACGACATGTAAGAGGAAGAACACCGCTGTTTTCGTGACGCGGGCGATGTAATTGTCTGGATGTCAGTCCGTGTCTTTTTTACACGTAATCCATTCGTGACTTTTGAGAAACCTTACAGGCCTATTCGCATAACTGACCTGTCTGTGGTGTATATAATGTGTATATTATATCTCCGCCCTTCTTGACCACAGGCTATTTCTTTTCCAACAGCATGCAGCTCCCTTACAATGGGTTATGTTGCTTCTCTATCTTCGTTGTCGTCACCACTGGACCAACTGCCTCAAATCTGACTAAGATTCGACTAGATCTAGTTTTCTGTTTTCAAGGCATCATTTGTTTGTGTTTTACATCGAAGAAATCCCAGCTGTTGATACATTCCCGTTGTCGCGAGTTCAAATACTTTTTCTAACTTTGTGTTTGTATTGTTATAAAAGTATTCTATTGCTTCCCATTGGAAAGGGACGCCGTGTTAAGAGATGCAAACTCTTGCGTAATATCTTTCTTTCTGAAACAGATGTGAAAGCCAACATTGATTACAGGGTGTAACATTGTATATTCTTTTAAGAATGTCAAGAGAAATGCTAAGATCTTACATGGTCCAACATCAGTAATGAAACCATTACCACTTTTCTTTGATAAAACAAGGTGAGATTGCTGCATTCTTTCTTATTTAATTGCATGTTCTCTGCAGAAGGGGAAAGTTCATATTTAAGAATTGCGAAAGACATCTTTTAGGAACTGGTCAAAGTATAGTTGAGGTCTCTGTTATTAAAATAATAATAATAAAATACGTCTTTCGCGCATGATGTCATGGCTACAACCATATTAGCCCAACGGGAAAGGGTGGGTTTTTTGGGAG
>NW_004797670.1:247924-250661 GCF_000002075.1 Aplysia californica
GTTGAAGTAGACCTGTACCAAACATTTCCCAAGAAAAGACAAAATTTCTATTTTGACATTATGTTGAAGCGTGATGGGTGGTTTAGGAGCATCTTGTCAATTATGTTTATGTGTAGTGTGCTCGCACTGATCTGAAAGTGCGCCCGATCGGAAGAATATCAGCAAACCCTGTTTCATAATTACTGTTTACCAATTGGCCACTGAAATATTTTAAAGAGGTCAAAGTCTATTTAAACGAATTTTTGTTTGATAGATAAGTCCAGAGTCTATTTAAACGAATTTCTGTTTGATAGATAAGTCCACAGTGTCCTGACTGACACCTCGATACGATCCAACGAAGCTGAAAGTTGTATACTTGTGCACACCACTTTAGATAGATACAACACCCGTTTCCTGATATTGACTTTTTCCTCTCGTTGGGCCTTATAATTATTATCCTTTAATATTTTTTTTCTAGATCAGCACTCAGTAAGGATGCCGGGAATGAAACTGTACTGCGTGCATGCTCTCATTATTATCAAACTGATCCTATGCCCACCCGGTGACGTCACAGCGGCTATCTACCACTCAGCCAACGGCACCAGAAGAGTCAATCTTGACATTGGACTTATCCGCGAAGCTAGAACGAATGGAATAACTGGCTCCGCGGAGCAGGGAAAGAGGAAAGTCTTGGAGGAGGGGCGTCAGTTTTGTCGTAGTGGTGACGTCCTTTATCCAGTCGGCAGGAAGTTTTCGGAAAGATGTAGGTCATGCACGTGCAAGACTAATGGGGTCAAGGAATGTGTGAGTGACCCTAGAAGGTCAAAATGCAAAAGGGAGTACCTGGAGCGCATGGAGAGAACTTGTACAAAGGTAAGTTGCTTTGTTATTATTGTTTTTGTTGTTGTTGTTGTTGTTTTTTTGTTTGTTTGTTTGTTTGTTTGTTTGTTTGTTTGATGTTTGTTTGTTTGTTTGTGTGTGTTGGGGGTGTTTGTTGTTGTTTTTAATAAATGTAGTTGGGTTTGCTCCCCCCATCGACACGATTTAGGTCTTGTTTGAGACAGACTTCAACCCAGTCTGTTGGGACCAACCCGGACGGAGAGGGATATATAACATTCCAGCAGAAAGATGGAGATGCTCGATAATAATGAACCCCATATGGAAATCGAACTCAGGCTTTCTGTTTCGACCTCAAAGCGTCTGACTGCTACACCACAGATGCCAGTGTACATACGTGAAAACCCACTGTCTTTTTTTTAGTTCAGTGCTGCGTTCTCGAAGAATCAGATTAGTCGAATTTTTCTAATGTCAATGAATATCCGATGTTATTGCGTTTTGACAAAATGTGTCCAACAGGATAAAGTTATTGTAGGTTTATTTCATGGCACTCCTTGAACGGCCTACCTCTTTTCTTTCCCTCTGTTCTTTGTATCTGTGTCTCTATTTTTATGTAGTATTAAAATAGCTCTTTTGTGTCGATGTGCTCCATTTTACTTTAAGAAACAAACGAATCTCGAAACCTAGATCACGTCTAATATCTTGATCTGTTTGTTTGTATTATTGTAAGAACAGCTTGAACAAATAAAGGAATGTAACTTTCTCCTTCTTCTTTGATAAAAATCAAAATGGAACGAAAGATGAGGACGTTTTCCTCCCTTAATTCAGACCATGTTTACCTGGGCCTTAACATGAGTCATGTTTTAATAATTATAAAAAATTTAGGTTGGTTAGAGATGTGTCAACTTCAGCTCTTACTTCTTTACTACCCATAGTGTTGTTTATACTGTTGTTACTCAAACAGACAAACAAACACAAATTCTAACTAACTTACTAACATTTGTGTTCGAAACAAGATTATATAAGGAAAAACATCAGTGCCTCTGTGAAGGCAGTCAATGGAATTACTTTATTTAAGGGAACTTTTGGGGACAAGTCATAAGTTGGTTCACAAGGGGTTAAATGAGTGAAACGATTGAATGGTTAATACTTGCCCTTTCCTAAGTGGTAGGGCCCCAATGATTTAAGTACATCTTTGTCGACAAAATTAAAGAAGGAAATACCAAGATGGAGGGAAGATCCATTTTCTTTTCCTTGTCTCATAAAACATTACCGTATCTCTTTCTCTTCTCCCCCCCCCCCCCCCCCTCTCTCTCTCTCTCTCTCTCTCTCTCTCTCTCTCTCTCTCTCTCTCTCTCTCTCTCTCTCTTGTCCCTTTAGGTCGTGCACAAAGCAGAGAGAACAGTTGACGCCTCGCTTGTCTATCCCTGGCTACTTCGTCTAGCTTTGACACATCCATGTCCTCCGAGTGATTCCCTCATCCCTGATCGTATTCCTCCTATATAACTGTCCCTTGGTATACCACATACGGATAACTTGAGAACGACAGGTGTACGCCATTGGCCGATATTTATAGTAACAGCCATTTTGTTTGACGTCATTGAGGGATTCCCACTTTGTTGTTGTTCACGGTGGCAACACGATGGAAAAGCACTATTGCAGTAGAACCGCTAGATTCATCCACAAAATAGATGATAGCAAATTACTCACAAGCGCACTAACCACTCCGCCACCACGCCACTGTAAGCTACAGGCTTTAAAAATACTGCCAATGGCGTACATCTGTCGTTCTCAAATTAATTATCCGCCGCTTCGTCTACCTCTTCTTCTTTTTTCCCATTTCTGTCTCCAGTGTCACGTTTGACTGGACCATCCTGTTTCTGGCATTCTCAAAACAAGCCCTATAAGTATCTATAGATAT
>NW_004797670.1:250761-252047 GCF_000002075.1 Aplysia californica
AATCAACATGTTCTTAGGCACAGTAGAATTGTAAATGGGCTGATTAATGAATGTCATGCTCATACTGCGCCGGAATAACATAGGGGGAACTGCTGCTTTTTCTGTTCTCATCCTTACTTTCGTCATTTTTCCTCTTCTTTTGTGTATGCTTGTCACTCTCTTGTGAACTTAATTTCCGGGGTGCCTTGATAGTCAAAGCAGACCGTATGCTGTTGAGGCTAGAGAGGTGAGCAAAGTAAGCCTGATTCCCCGTTTGGACTTCTCTATTGACATTCACTCCTTGGCGTTTATATGACCTTATAATTATGCAGTTGCGAGAGTCGTAAAACCTTACTCAAACATTTTTTTAAAAACTTAACGACATTCTGTCCTGCTTTTGTCATTGTACTGAGTATTTGTTTTATCTATTTATTATTCATATAGACGACAAAACAATATTTGGTTTAGCATAAGTGGATGGGAACAAAACAATGCTTATTTTAGAAATGTGTAATTATAACGGACGCACCGTTAGTTCTGCACTACATAATATGGGATGTGGCGCAGATGGCCCTGATTTGAATCCCCAAGGGGGTGTTCTTACACGTGGGTTATTTGGAGAGTTTTCAAGGCTCTTTGCCCATCTATCTTTGTCCTATTACAAATGACCTTTAAATTTGGGTGTCTTGCATCTTAAATAGCCTCAAAGTTTTGAGGAGGAGTTGAAAAAGTGCAGTCTAGATCCAGCCCATACTGAATAGATCCCGTATTACACAATATAAGCTTACTTTAGAAGTTAACAGTAGAACTTTACAGCTCAACAGCCAAGTATGGCCTTTTTTAAAAAAAATTGATAAGAGTTTTACGCAACTTGCCACACAATAAGGTCTTATAAGTGCCGAAGATTAGAGGTGTTACAAGAGCGTAACAATCATAAAAAAGAAGGGGAAGAGATCAGGACGATAGACGTTTGACAGGAGAGAAGGAGCAAATCACACAGGAGCACCTATCAACCACCCACCGTCCCATTAGTATTAATCCTTTAAACAATATTGAGTGTAAAGTATTTAAGCAATCTAGCCATGAGAATCTCCAAATATTTTATTTTCATGTGAAAAACATTCAAGTAAACTAGGAGTGTGATAAGAAGTTGTTTTTTCTTTAACTTGTATTTATTTTTAAGTCAGACGAAAACAGTGGGGAAGTCAGGCGAAAAAAAATGATGCCAGTTTAATTGTTAGTTTAAACGTTTTTATGTGAACCTGAATAAGTAGTTACAACCACCAGATTATTTTTAATTCGAAATG
>NW_004797670.1:252444-255806 GCF_000002075.1 Aplysia californica
AGGGGGGGGGGTAGGTAGGGTCGCCTCGTGCAAATAATCTAACAACACAGAATAGGAATTGTCTTTTATCACTTTTTGGTCAAAGTTAATTTCGACTTATCACCCTCTTTTAAAAATTTATGTCATGTGTTAAGGACATAAAAGTCAAAAGCCTATATGGCTATTTTAATGGATTTTCTGACAGTTGAAACCACAATTCAATTCATATGAAAACAGGAAAGTTTTTTCTTCTCAAAACTACTCAAAATAAACGTTAACATGCCATGTTCTCATGAGAACAAACATTCCTTCATAAAACTGCTTCAGACGTGTTATTGATGAAATACTGCAATATATTTCCATCTCACACATGCGATGAATACTTTAATTAATTAAACATTTCTGTTGTTATTCTATTTCTACACTCAGCTTTCAAACAGTATAATATATACATTGTAGATCTAGACAACAAACAAGATCATTGAAAGAAAAGAACATTGCTATTTTTAGCCAATGGTCATGCCGTGACGAAAACATGATCACTCCCACCACTGTGACGACAATGCAGTGTGGGTTGTCAGATTTAACAGGTTTTAAGGCATTAAGAAAATAAACATCGTTATTAGTCGGTGTTTTTCTCTAAATGCGTATGTCCTGAATTTTTTTACAATGTTTTCTTCAAGTGTCGACTAATAAGATAAATGATTCCTCTTCAAATACATAGAAGTTATGATGACGTATCAAAATAAGAATGATGATTTTTGGGAAAAAAATATTATTGTACATGTAATGGAAATGAGAAAATTGTGAAAATTCCTCTTTTAAAAAATCCTGGCCCGAAATTGAGCGTTTAGAGAATTAGACCGAAAAAATAATGGATTCACCGACTGAGAGACAGTGATCTCAATACATGTATGTATTTGAGCTGGTTTCTATAATAAGCGTGTGGTAGTTGTGCCCACCCATATCAGGGTACAGTCGAGCCTGCTTTAACGACCACCTGTCCAAGACAGTCGCCAGTACAAAAGATCACTTTTCAATTCCCTCTTGATTATTTTTTATCATTTTCATTATATTGACACTGCCCAAGAAGACCACCTGTCTTAGATAATCACTTTCATTCTCGATAAAGGTTGGTAGTGTTTGACAGGCTAAATTATACTCTATATCCTTGAATCCAAATAATTTCCTCTTCTACGGAGGGTAGTCGTATTGGACAGGTGCAACTGTACTCTATATCAGTGTCTCCAGACACTTTCTACCTCAAAATTAGGTGGTCGTATTGGACAGATGCAACTGTACTCTATATCAGTGTCTCCAGACACTTTCTTCCCCAAAATCAGGGGATCGTATTGGACAGGTACAACTGTACTCTATATCATGGTCTCCCCTGGCATCACGTCCCTCAGTCCAAAGCGTCGTCCGCTGCCTGACCGCTGAGGAGCCTCTGGGTCTTCGGACATTTCTGACCCCTCAATTGGAATCTCTTCCCACGTCACACCTCTCCGTGGTGACGTAGGAGGCTGGGGGTCAGGGGTCACAGACCTCCTGGAGGACGGAGGCGTGGTGTTAGTGTAAGCCGGATCTCGCTGGTAGTCCCTCGGTCCGTCGTTGTGGTCTCTGTCTGCGAGCTGTGCAGGTTCGGGGTAGGACAAGACTAGAGATCCGTTCTCGTTGATGTACGGGGCGGGCTGTTCCTCGCCTTGGTAGCTATCCAGGCTGTGAGTCTCCGAACCCCAGCGGTCTCCGGGGGTGAAGGAGATAGCAGGCACGTCCTCGTTTGTGTAGGGTGGGGCAGTAGGGCTATTCATGTAGGGGGAAGGGGGTCCGCCGTTTGTATAGGGTGAATGGGGAGGGACATTCACATAGGGCGAAGGAGGTCCACCGTTTGTGTAAGGAGCTGGAATGTGTCCGTTCTTGCCGTTGGGGACCGGATTCTCCACAGTGAAGATAGTTGGCGAGGTCTCAGGCATCTTACCGTCGTATTTATCTTCCTCCCTGAGGAGACAAAGTAGTGGAAAAGTCAATATGTATATATGAACCCACAGTCCCAGGCCGAGCCGCGATGTGTGTTTTTCTGAAACGCAAAACTGACCTAACTTCCGGAAGCCATGTTGCGCAAGTCACAGACAACCCGAGAGGCAATGTGGGCGCCACCCCAGACAGCATCGTCACCAGCTTTACTACAACTCCTGCTGCTGCTGCTACTACAACTACCCCTACGACAACATTGATGACAACAACAACAACAACAACGACTATGACAACAATCACACCAGCATCTAACATTAACCGAGATATCAGAAAGTTCCAGTCTCCCCCCAAGAAGCTATCCCCTGCTCCACCACCTCCAACCGTTAGGAATCCCCCTCGTGCACCTCTGAACCTTGGCTTAAATAGAGAAACAAAGACGTCACAGAAAATCCGTTCTCCTTTCAGCCAATCAGGATTCAAGAGAGAACGTTTTCCCAAACCCCCAGAAATACGCTTTGCCACTAGCTTTTCCTCAAAACCAAAACCATTTTCAAGAGACTCATTGACCTCAAATAAAGCACAACAACTTTTTAAGCCACAGAACACAATCAAAAAACTAAATTCTACACTAAATCCTAACCGAAATCAAAACTTACCATCGCTGCCAAATTCTCAAAAGAAAACCAACAGGCCTGAGAAAGTTCTGACCAACATCTTTCCCAAACGTCTGACTGGTGCAGTAAAAACTAGAACACCACGGCCGTACAGCGTCAGTAAACAAGAAGCACGTCCCCCGAAAAGGAAGCAAATTCTCCCGTCAAGGCCCTCTTTTCTCAAACTTCCGGCCCAGACTCAGTTAAACAAACCACAAAACAAACGTGCCCGTGGAATTTTGGTAAACATCAAAGATTTTAAACACCTCATACCAGCCAATGGAATTGTCGTGTTGTGAGTTATTACAACGCATTTTTCAATTGTTTTCTAGAGATGGGGGTGTGGAGGAATTGGAACGGTCTCCGCGGTTATTTCATGCCCGTTAAAAACTGAAAAGAGTGTGGGGGTTTTGTGCTGTTTCTTGGTTTCTTTACTAACATTCCATTCGTGTTTTTACTCTTGTTCGAAACAAGTTTAACATTGTTAAAAAAGAAGCGTCTTTACATTTCATTAACTTTTCAGCGCTTGTCAGTGGTTGGATGTCAGAAATTTGAAAAGCAAATACAAAGGAAATTGTTTTAAATTCAAAACTTTTACTGAAATACAATTATGACAACATGACAACAATCAGCGAAGTGATAGCTTCAAAGAGAGAATATGCCATTTGGTTGTGCACAGTCGTAGAACTCTCGTCTTTTATACACTCCGCCCGAACCCCTGATTTCTTTCCTTCGTCCTCCCCCCCCCTTCTCTCT
>NW_004797670.1:255906-258584 GCF_000002075.1 Aplysia californica
TATATATAAATACATGTATATATATATACTTTTGTGACATTAGGATAAATTAGTGGTGTCAAAGTAACCTTCAGAAAATAAAATATCCCAATTGAAAGTGTACCAGAACTGGCCTACTATAAACAACTGCATCCCCACCTCAACGCTTAAAGGCAACAGAGGATGAAAATGTTAAAGTAAAGTAGAGTAAGTTGGTAGTCTAGGGGTTACGACTCCGGCCTCGTAGTTGTGAGAGATACGGCGCAATTTGATTTTTTAAATATATTCTCGTAACAATTTTTATCATAAGACTATTTATTTAATGACAGCAGTTTTCTGGAAATGCACAGATTTAAGGATAGTACCTTTTAAAATGGATCGAACCCTCTCAGTTTTAATATTACTGATTGAAAACGTTTGATGCCGTCTTGGCGGCCAGTTCAAATGTTTGTGGAGGTGAACATTTTTAAATCCTGCCAGCTAGAGCCAATGTGGACTGAGTGGGATATACCATACTAGCAGAAAGACGGAGATACTCTATAGAATAGACCTCCCAACACGGACATAAAACTTATTGTCATTTATTATGGCTAAAAAGCGAAAGCATATAGGTTTAACATATCAACAAAATTAGGCTATTTAAGAGGCGAGACCTCCAAATTTAACGTCTGTCTCCTATATGACTTAGTAAAATTGATTGGGAGCCTTAAACAATTCAACCAAACGACCCTGAGTTCAAGAACATCCAATCTGGAATTTGAATCAGGGCCGTCTGTTTCATAGTCCACCCCTATACCAACTGAGCTCACGAGGCGCCCTTTTTTCTTGCTGCCGTAGCGAAAATCCTAACACAACACAACAGACGCCAGATACGAGATACACTAGCGAACTGTGAAGCACGAAAAGACCTTTTTTGTCTCCATTATATAGTCCCATATTCAAGTACAATAAAATTCAGAACTAGTGTGCTGAATCACACGATTTGAGAAAAGTATATCATTCAGCATACTTTGTGTGAATTTCACTGCACTAAAATAGTATTAGTTTCTAACATGGTGATACAGATGGATCTAGTTTTTCGCAATTTTTAAATTTAAATTTTTGTTTTTTGTTGTTGTTTTTTTGGGAGGAGGGGGGTAGATCTACTTTTGGGTGTGTGGGGAGGGGGGGTGCTCGCTACTATGTATTGTATGAGTAGGAACAGTTTAACAGAGTTACTCTTTTTTACGTGAAAAAAAAGTTCAAGTTACATGGCGGTAGGGATTCATAATACCATATTTTATCTCGTCCATGTGTGTAACAGAGTGACGCGAACAAATTATTTCCCTTACATCGTTGTACTGGAGCTTCTTGGGAAACCTGTAGCCTGTAGCTATCTGACACAACCGCAGGACGCCCAAATTATGAATTAAGTCAACCCATAGCATTCGCAAAAACTACGTCTAATTAAAAAAATTCGAATTGAATTTTTCATTTTGGGTAACCCACTTTTCTTTTCCAAAAACCCGACATCATCTCCACTAACGATATGGTATATTAAAAGCTTACACTGGTATAATTTTCATTTTCTTTTTCGATCATCACTTCTCTCTCTCTCTCTCTCTCTCTCTCTCTCTCTCTCTCTCTCTCTCTCTGTCTGCACTCCAAGCTCAATGCTTTCTCCAACAAAGAACGTAAAAAAGGGCGAACGACGGAACAGGATGAACAAAGGGGCGGAGGTGCTCGGGGAGGATAAAAACGGAAAAGATGGAAAAAATTAAGAGTTAGTAAAAGAAGAAAAGACACAAGCGGATAATTAGAGAATGTCAGATGTACGCCATTGGCCGATATTTATAGTAACAGCCATCTTGCTTGTGTCATAAAATAGTGTTCTTCATTCTGACAAAAGACAAAAGAAGTTCCAGACCTACTGTCTCAATGTCTGATCTGAAAAAAAAATAATGTGGAGTAAAAAAAAGAAAGCTTTTTTTTATTTTAGCAAAGTGTTATGATAATGCTCATTGTATTATGTATGTTAAAAAATAGGTCAAACAAGATGGCTGTTACTATAAATATCGGCCAATGGCGTACATCTGACCTTCTCTAAATATTCGCTTGTAAAAAAAAAAAAAACAGGGCTGGGGTGGGTGTAAGAAAACAAAGAAGAAACAAACAAAAAAAGTTCAGAGAAGAAGAGAAAAAAATAAGAAAGAGAAAAAAAGAAAAAGAAAGACAAGATAGTCCCGAGCTGCCTGTGCCAACATTGAGCTTCACTTACGGGGCATAGGCGTCAAATCTGTTCTCATCCAGTTCCTTCTTTGGGTGATAGCCTGCCGCAACTTCTTTCTTGTCCACTGGGAAGGGATGGAGGGATGGGAGGAGGGGGGGGGGGGGAGGGATGAAGAGGATAGGGGGAGGAGGTAAGAAGTGGGAAGTAGAAGATTGGGGGGGGGTATGGTGATTAATGAGAACGTGTCTGCTGTTGTTCCTGTTGGTGTCTGTAGTTATTGTTGTAGTCGTTGTTCGTGTTGTTGTCATCGTTATTTTGTGTGTTGTTGTTAAGGTGAACTAGGTACAGCTGAAATGAAAATTTTTGTTTGGGCTCTAAATTAAGTGTACTGGGATTCCCAATAACCAGTATGGGTCAAGAAACAAAAACACACTATCCCTATATGATTTCACTGTCAATTTTTTGAATTTTTAAGATGCAAAGGGTTCGA
>NW_004797670.1:261062-262527 GCF_000002075.1 Aplysia californica
ATGTCTTAACCAGTACGTGGACTTGTATGTAACACTGTTTAAACCTCTATGTCGCTTCTGTATAACATAGTGTAATAAATATGTTAACTTATGAATACTTTATTGTCCCAGGCGTTTTAGTTTTAGTAGAGGTTTTACGGCGCTCGCAACCGCACAAGGTCATATAAGCGCCAGAAGATTAGATGTGTTACAAGAGAGTTACAAACATTAAAAAGAAGAAGGGGAGATAAGGACGAAATATATTAAGATAGGAAAGAAAGAAGGAGCAAACCACACCAGAGCACCCGCCAACCACCCACTGTCCCAGACGGAAATTTGTCTTTATTTTATGGGACTGTAAAAACACATGCAGGTAAGCATAGAAGTTTTGATTACATATTTCCTTAAAATTCAACTTAAGAGAAAAATAAAGCTGACAATAACGCACATCAAATGCACCATTTAACCACATGCAGGAATCTATATCACAAGACCTTCAGAGTTATATAGATACATGTATATAATATTCGAAACAGCAATACACAAATATATTTATTCCCACAGCACCCTTATCCTAGATGGCAAGAAACTTCTTTTGTATCTTTCTGCCTTGGCCATTAGTGGTACGTATCTGCTGTTGCGTGATCTCACAATTTGTGTAGAAAGGGGGTGTTAAGGGTCATTTATGATGCTGTTTATCTTTTTCGTATATTATAGTATTTTTGTATAGCACTAAATTAACCGGTATGTGGACTTCTTTCTACTTCTTTCGTATGTTTGTCAGTCTCTTGTGAACTGCTATTTCCGGGGTGCCTGGATACCCGAAGCAGACTTTGCGCTGTTGAGGCTAGAGAGGTGAGCAGGGTAAGCCTGATTCCCCGTTTTGACTTCTCTGTTGACATCGACCCCCTTGGTGCTCATAATTATGACCTTATGCAGTTGCGAGCGCCAAAAAACCTTACTAAAAAAAGTAAACCAGTATGTGGACTCACGTATGACATTGAGACAGCCATCCCCCCAGGTATTGCCCACGTGATTGGACACCCGACACTGGACGCAGAAAATGTCCGTAGCCTTTTGCACGGACCGTATGGTAAGCTGCTTCTTGTCCGAGGACATGACGAATTTGGACGGGTCTGAGGATGTGCAAGAAGGGAGGTAGTTAGTCGCCATCAATGCAAGGCTGGAAGAGTGGGAAGGGGGTGATAGTAATGTGTTCTTTTTTGTTTTATTTCGGTTGGTTGGTTGGTTGGTTGGTTGGTTGGTTGGTTGGTTGGTAGGTCGGTTGTCAGGTTGGTTGTTAGGTAAGTTGGTTGTTTTTGTGTTTTGTTGGGAGGGAGAGATTCAATGCGGAATTTACGGGTTTGGACAGTTCTAAAGAAACGATCTAGGATGACGACAGAAAGGCATTATAAAATACATTTTCAATGTACCCATGAACGTAGATACCCAGTCCTCTCTCTGTCTCTCTCTCTCTCTCTCTCTC
>NW_004797670.1:264040-265492 GCF_000002075.1 Aplysia californica
AGACAGACAGACAGACAGACAGACAGACAGACAGACAGACAGACAGACAGACAGAGATACTGAGACAGAGAGCAATACATTGAGAAAAACAAACAGACCGACAAACAGACACACACACACCCACACAAAGACAAAGACACAGTGAAACGAAGTCAAGGATCAACACTTTCCTCCTTCTTTTTTGTGTTTGTTACTCTCTTGTAAGACCTCTAATCTCCGGCACTTATATGACCTTATTGTGTTGCAAGTTCCGTAAAATATTTACTAAACCAAAGGATCAACTCACAGGTCACATCCAAAGTAACGAACGTGTTGGCGGTAGTTTGGGCCGAGTTACTGGCCTGGCAGGAGTAGTCTCCCTCGTCCGCCTCCTGTACGTTGAGGATCTCAAGACGCCGAGAGTCGTCAGACAACTGGTACTTGCCGTTGTTCACTATCTCCTTCAGGCTGGTGTCTTTCCAAGTGATTTGAGGGAGGTCGGGCATGTTAGGGTTTGGGTCGCTAAGGAGAGGAAAGGGTTAATAATTAATAATTAAATGTGCGTCATCGTTCTGAAGTAAGTAAATCCAACAGACATTAATTTTTCCAGTGTGTTGAGAAATTTTTATAGATTTTTTTTTACATTTCTTTTGGGCCCACTACCTTTTTTGTCTTTTTGAAAACATAATTTTGCGTAAATTACTACTTTAAAAAAAAAAAAAAACATTCATCAAATGAATCAGAAAAAAAATGTAAATTTGCAGTTTCTAAGGAAATTACAATTTTGAGAATCAACGTACTTTGAAGACATTTTTCTCACTAATTTTACCTCTGACACCAAACGATCCCCACCTCCACCTCCCCCAATCGCAAATACCTAGACTTCAATAATTCAAAACACATGGGCTACCTTATTTCTAGAAACGTAAGATAAATGAGCGACTTTTAAGATCTTTAGATAATAATTGTATTTATTTCTAGGCTCGGAACAGTTGAATAAGTTGCTGGGAAGTGGGTGATGGAATAGAGAGAGAGAGAGAGAGAGAGACAGAGAGACAGAGAGAGTCAGAGAGACAGAGAGACAGAGAGACAGAGAGAGAGGGGAGAGGGGGGAGAGAGAGAAAGAGAGAGTGAGTGAGAGAAACAAAGAAAGAAATAGAGAGGGAGGGAGAGGGAGAGAGAGAGGGAGAGAGAGGGGGGGAGAAAGAGAGAGTGTGAGAGAGAGAAAGAGAGAGAGAGGCAAAGACAGAGAGAGAGAGTGATTGAGAGTGAGAGAGAGAGAGAGAAAGAGAGAGCTTGAGAGACAGGGAAACAGAGAAAAAAAGAGAGAGAGAAAAGAGAGAGCGTGAGGGAGAGGGAGAGAGATGGAGAGAGAGAAAGAGAAAGAGAGAGAAGAAGAACAAGAACAAGAACAAGAACAACAAGAAGTCGAAGAAGAAGAAGAAGAAGAAGAAGAAGAAGAAGAAGAAGAAG
>NW_004797670.1:266397-267668 GCF_000002075.1 Aplysia californica
TGATGATGGTGGTGGTGGTGGTGATGATGATGGTGATGATGCTTCCTGAAGAAGCCCACAAGGCGAAACGTTGAACTTTCACAGTGTTAGGCCCCAAGTCCACTGGCATTTTTCGTCAGAGTTGCAGGCAAGGCTCATATGTAAATTGAGCTCGTTTTCGTCAATGACTGATTTTCTTTGCCTGACGCGATTTTCCTACATGCACGCTTTTTCGTCAGCCGTACAGGTGACTAAGAAGCCTCGATTCGACTCTTTTTGGAAGGAAATTTGAATCTTTAAGTACATTTTTGCTCCTTCACAGCACTTTACATTATCAATATACATGTAGTTGTATCTCATTATAATGTGTTGTACAATAGTAGATGTGTGCAGAAAAGCAGCAAAAAATGGAATTAAAGCATTTGACCTAGATTATTTCGTTTTCGACAGAGCTAAAAAAAGGTTAGACCTAGGTTTCGCCTAGTATGAGCTAAAAGGTATGCCAGGGATAGACTCTAGGTTCAGGGTAATTTTGTTTCAACGAGGACTTGTCTAGACCTTTACTTATGCCTCTATAGATCTACACACCAGAAACAATGCTGAAAATCAAAATAAATAAATAAATCGCCTGTGCCTGTGATGTCTGTTGTTCTCATAAACAAAACACATTGAGCTAAAAATAGGTTAGGACTAGGTGGTCTGACATGGATCGTCTTGAGTCGGTTCTACACAATGCAAAAACGCCGTACATTAGCCTGGCCTGGAAGTTTCCTTATTTTGGTGGACGCGTTGTCCTCATGTTCAAAAATGTTCTACAATGACGAGGTTAATCTCACAACCAGCAAAATCGTCTTGGCTATGCACACTACTAGTAAATATCCATAGGATGTTATAGTTATAGGCAAGCACCCCCCCCCCTCCCGGCCACACACAATGACAATGACAATGACAATCTTTATTCTTCTTGCAGGGAGAAATTTGTCTTGGTTGTTAACAATGGCATTAGACACACACACTCAACAAAAAAAGCACGTTGACCGGAGTTAATGTCAAGTTGACAAGCAACAACAAACAAGATTGGATGAACTGATGGGCCCTGGGAAAGACAGGCAGAGCAGTTTTCAAACATATGACCACAAGGAAACGGAATGATAATATTATCAACCACCTGCAGAGAAAGAAACAGACCACGATCTTCCGCCTACGAACAGAACATAAACTGCCCACCTTTCACCTGAACAGAATAAATCCAGAACTTCCCCCAATGTGTCCCTTGTGTGACTACGCATATG
>NW_004797670.1:267768-269117 GCF_000002075.1 Aplysia californica
CAGAGACCAAACATTGACAACACACTATATAGAACATTACAGCATCTGCAGCAAACCTGCCCTTATCGCTACATGGCATTGGCCAGAAGGGCGAGAGCCCAGCTGTTGCTTGATCGATAACAAGAACAACAACAAAAACAACAACAACAACAACAACAACAACAACGAGAGGCTCAACTTAAGCCCCCCAGTGACCAGTCACTACGGGCAAAAATCAGGACCAGTCACTTCTCTGGGCTGCGGGCCTACAAAAATAAAATAGACAAGTCATCGGACCCAATTTGTCCATAGGGCAGTGAGGAGCCCCAAGATTGGTGGATCACTGGCTGCAGAGATGCCCTGCCATCGAGGTCCGGCGGTGGCATCTCTTTGGGGAGGATTCAGGGAGGTTGGACTGCCTCCCCCTACAACCCAAGAGAGGCGGTGACCCAGGCGAAGAGCACGCTCTTCGGGGCTCCAAACATTTCGAACGGATAGGCTATCACACACACAGACACACACCAACAACAACAACAACAACAACAACAACAACAACAACAATGTCCAGTAGACTGACCTGTGGCCGGCCGGACAGTCAGGCTGGTGTTGCTGGCCTGTTTCATCAGAGGAAGAACCTCCTGGAAGCAGAAGTAGGCCCTGGGGAGTTCCTTACTGTCTGTCTGCTTCAGGTACGTGAAATGCAAGGTGCCTGGATTTAAAAAAAGAAAAAACAATGGTTTTGATGTTGTTTTGTTTTTGTATGTGGTTTTTCTTTTTGTTGTTGTTTTGTTTTGGGGGTTTTTCGATTGTTTTTTTTTGGGGGGGTTGTTTATTTTGTTTGTTGGCTTGTTTGCTTGTTTGTTTGTGTGTTTGTTTGTTTGTTTGCTTGTTTTTATTTTTAGGGTGTTTGTTGGTTGGTTGTTTTGGTTGGGGTTTTTGTTTGTTGTTGTGTGTTTGTTTGGGGGTGGGGGGTGGGGGAGAGAAAGGGAAGACGTGGTGGGGTGTGGGGATTTGTAATACATAGCATATATTTCACGCAATCTTTTATTTAGAGAAAAAACCCATCAAAGAATGATCAGATATTCTGGCTTTGCTTTTCTTAGATACTCTTAACAACCTTGTGTCACCCAAGTACGTCTACAGGCAGTGTCACGACAACTGATTGTTTGACTGTGAATGTTTTACACTCTCAGCGACACTTTTTTATCGTGTAGGAGGCGGGCTGCTTGAACCCTGCATGAACCCGCCAAATAGGCTGTGAGTATGAGGCACGTTAGATAGACCTCTCCACCTGGGAATCCAACTCAGGTACTCAGTGTCTCAATAGAACTAATAGTGATAATTAAAATGATAATAATAATAATAATAAT
>NW_004797670.1:269217-273099 GCF_000002075.1 Aplysia californica
AACATATGACCACAAGGAAACGGAATGATAATATTATCAACCACCTGCAGAGAAAGAAACAGACCACGATCTTCCGCCTACGAACAGAACATAAACTGCCCACCTTTCACCTGAACAGAATAAATCCAGAACTTCCCCCAGTGTGTCCCTTGTGTGACTACGCATATGAGACTGTTGATCACCACCTATTCCACTGCACAGCCCTAAATGACAGCAGAGCTACTCTTCTCTCTCCGAGACCAAACATTGACAACACACTATATAGAACATTACAGCATCTGCAGCAAACCTGCCCTTATCGCTACATGGCATTGGCCAGAAGGGCGAGAGCCCAGCTGTTGCTTGATCGATAACAAGAACAACAACAACAACAACAACAACAACAACAACAGCAACAACAACAACAACAACAACAACAACAACAACAACAACAACAACGAGAGGCTCAACTTAAGCCCCCCAGTGACCAGTCACTACGGGCAAAAATCAGGACCAGTCACTTCTCTGGGCTGCGGGCCTACAAAAATAAAATAGACTTGTCATCGGACCCAATTTGTCCATAGGGCAGTGAGGAGCCCCAAGATTGGTGGATCACTAGCTGCAGAGATGCCCTGCCATCGAGGTCCGGCGGTGGCATCTCTTTGAGGAGGATTCAGGGAGGTTGGACTGCCTCCCCCTACTACCCAAGAGAGGCGGTGGCCCTGGCGAAGAGCACGCTCTTCGGGGCTCCAAACATTTCGAACGGATAGGCATAACAACAAAAAAACAACAACAACAACAACAATGTCCAGTAGACTGACCTGTGGCCGGCCGGACAGTCAGGCTGGTGTTGCTGGCCTGTTTCATCAGAGGAAGAACCTCCTGGAAGCAGAAGTAGGCCCTGGGGAGTTCCTTACTGTCTGTCTGCTTCAGGTACGTGAAATGCAAGGTGCCTGGATTTTAAAAAAGAAAAAACAATGGTTTTGATGTTGTTTTGTTTTTGTATGTGGTTTTTCTTTTTGTTGTTGTTTTGGTTTGGGTTTTTTCGATTGTTTTTTTTTGGGGGGGTTGTTTATTTTGTTTGTTGGCTTGTTTGCTTGTTTGTTTGTGTGTTTGTTTGTTTGTTTGCTTGTTTTTATTTTTAGGGTGTTTGTTGGTTGGTTGTTTTGGTTGGGGTATTTGTTTGTTGTTGTGTGTTTGTTTGGGGGTGGGGGGTGGGGGAGAGAAAGGGAAGACGGGGTGGGGTGTGGGGATTTGTAATACATAGCATATATTTCACGCAATCTTTTATTTAGAGAAAAAAAACCATCAAAGAATGATCAGATATTCTGGCTTTGCTTTTCTTAGATACTCTTAACAACCTTGTGTCACAAAAGTACGTCTACAGGCAGTGTCACGACAACTGATTGTTTGACTGTGAATGTTTTACACTCTCAGCGACACTTTTTTATCGTGTAGGAGGCGGGCTGCTTGAACCTTGCATGAACCGGCCAAATAGGCTGTGAGTATGAGGCATCCTAGCAGAAAGCAAGATATATTCGTTAGATAGACCTCTCCACCTGGGAATCCAACTCAGGTACTCAGTGTCTCAATAGAACTAATAGTGATAATTAAAATGATAATGATAATAATAATAATAATAGTAATAGTAGTAGTAGTAGTAGTAGTAGTAGTAGTAGTAGTAGTAGTAGTAGTAGTAGTAGTAGTAGTAGTAGTAGTAGTAGTAGTAGTAGTAGTAGTAGTAGTAGTAGTAGTAATAATAATAATGATAAAATAAAAATAAAAATAATCATGATAATAAAAGTTTTTAAAATATATATATAATAATAATAATAATAATAATAATAATAATAATAATAATAATAATGATGATGATGATGATGATGATGATGATGATGATGATGATGATGATGATGATGATGATGATGATGATGATGATGATGACGATGATGATGATGATGATGATGATGACAACACAATGACGACAACATTCCCAAGAACTCACCCTCAGTGTCTATGTACAGCCTATCCCCGTCCATGTCCAAGGGCAATGTGGTATCCGTGCCCTGGTACCACTTGTAGAACACATGGGGACCTACCGCCGCCTCCTCAAAGCGGCACTGAAGACTCAGGTACTGGAACTCCGTACCGTTCACAGTCACACCCTTGGCCAACGCACCTCCGATACCTGCGAACAGGAGACAGGGTTCTTGCTGGTATCAAAATAGCGTTTGTGGTCATAACCTTAAACAACATATCCTCCACTATGTGTGCAAAAGACCTGATTCTTGCCAATATTTTGCACCCATTTACTACCATTTTAGGTTATCAAAAAAGCGATTGAGGTCATAGCTTTGTCCAACGCACCTC
The DNA here is from genome assembly GCF_000002075.1 of Aplysia californica. Lineage (NCBI taxonomy): Eukaryota > Metazoa > Mollusca > Gastropoda > Aplysiida > Aplysiidae > Aplysia > Aplysia californica. Next base: position 271,567 of record NW_004797670.1, read on the forward strand.
CGATACCTGCGAACAGGAGACAGGGTTCTTGCTGTTAGTGTTTTACGTCCCTTTAGGCCAATTTTGGGTATCAAAAATAGCGTTTGTGGTCATAACCTTAAACAACATATCCTCCACTATGTGTGAACAAAAGACCTGATTCTTGCCAATATTTTGCACCCATTTACTACCATTTTAGGTTATCAAAAAAGCGATTGAGGTCATAGCTTTGTCCAACGCACCTCCGATACCTGCGAACAGGAGACAGGGTTCTTGCTGTTAGTGTTTTACGTCCCTTTAGGCCAATTTTGGGTATCAAAAATAGCGTCTGGGGTCATACCCTTAAACAACATATCCTCCACTATGTGTGAACAAAAGACCTGATTCTTGCCAATATTTTACACCCATTTACTACAATTTTAGGTTATTAAAAAAGCGGTTGAGGTCATAGCTTTGTTCAACACACCTCCAAAACCTGAGAACAGGAGACGAGGTTTTTGATGTCAGTGTTTTCCTCCTGTTTAGTAAAGTTTCGGTTATTTAATTGGTGTTTGCGGTCAAAGCCTTAACAAACAACGCAATTGTGATGTACGAGAAACAGCCTATCAAAAGTGGGACCAAGGAAAAATATAATTTATATTGTGAACTTTGCAGTTTCAGTTTGGTAACAGTTCTACGGCGCTCGCAAATGCATTAGGTCATATGAGCGCGCGGGACACACGTTGTTTGTTTTAACGTTAGTTCACAGCACGGCTTTGCTTGGTAAGTCAGAATGGTAGTATAATATCTATAAAATACATTGTAAAATGTCCTTTAAAAAGAAGGAAGTGGGTGATTGGCGGGTACTCTGGTGTGGTTTGCCCTTTCTTTGTTATTAAACGTCTATCGTCCCTATCTCTTCCTTCTTTTAATTGAATATGTCACTCTCTGGTGACGCCTCTGATCGTCACCGCTAATATAATCTATTTGAGTTGCAAGTGCTGTAAAAATCTTACTTAAACTAAGAAGAAAAAGAATGAGATTTTAGAGGGAAAGGAGGGGGGGGGGGTGCAGTTCAGTGTTCACTCTGGATGTCTTGCTTTCCAAAGGTCCTGAGTCCAATCTACGGCCATTCAATAGCTGGAACAGCATTGCAAGAAACATGTTCATAAGATACGATATTTTTTCTTTCACACATCCCTATCTCCATGCCCCCCCCCCCCCCCTTTCCCCCTTCCGAATTTTACTTTTTCTCTACAATTACTATGTCACATCTAAAGAAACAGCGTCTTTTACAACTTGCATTGTTTTAGGTTCCTTTACTGTTTTATAGCGTTGCGAGGACAGTTTTAGGGCCATGTTAACTGGGTCAAATGAAAGAAGCGAGGTGTGTGCGTGCGTGCGTGTGTGTGTGTGTGTGTGTGTGTGTGTGTGTGTGTGTGTGTGTGTTTGCGTTTGCATTCGTGTATGTGTGTATGCACGCTTGTGTGTGTGTAAGTGTGTGTGTGTGTGAGAGAGAGAGAGAGAGAGAGAGGGAGAGAGAGAGAGAGAGAGAGAGAGAGAGAGAGAGAGAGA
>NW_004797670.1:273199-274187 GCF_000002075.1 Aplysia californica
TGCCAATATTTTACACCCATTTACTACAATTTTAGGTTATTAAAAAAGCGGTTGAGGTCATAGCTTTGTTCAACACACCTCCAAAACCTGAGAACAGGAGACGAGGTTCTTGATGTCAGTGTTTTCCTCCTGTTTAGTAAAGTTTTCGGTTATTTAATTGGTGTTTGCGGTCAAAGCCTTAACAAACAACGCAATTGTGATGTACGAGAAACAGCCTATCAAAAGTGGGACCAAGGAAAAATATAATTTATATTGTGAACTTTGCAGTTTCAGTTTGGTAACAGTTCTACGGCGCTCGCAAATGCATTAGGTCATATGAGCGCGCGGGACACACGTTGTTTGTTTTAACGTTAGTTCACAGCACGGCTTTGCTTGGTAAGTCAGAATGGTAGTATAATATCTATAAAATACATTGTAAAATGTCCTTTAAAAAGAAGGAAGTGGGTGATTGGCGGGTACTCTGGTGTGGTTTGCCCTTTCTTTGTTATTAAACGTCTATCGTCCCTATCTCTTCCTTCTTTTAATTGAATATGTCACTCTCTAGTGACGCCTCTGATCGTCACCGCTAATATAATCTATTTGAGTTGCAAGTGCTGTAAAAATCTTACTTAAACTAAGAAGAAAAAGAATGAGATTTTAGAGGGAAAGGAGGGGGGGGTGCAGTTCAGTGTTCACTCTGGATGTCTTGCTTTCCAAAGGTCCTGAGTCCAATCTACGGCCATTCAATAGCTGGAACAGCATTGCAAGAAACATGTTCATAAGATACGATATTTTTTCTTTCACACATCCCTATCTCCATGCCCTCCCCCCCTTTCCCCCTTCCGAATTTTACTTTTTCTCTACAATTACCATGTCACATCTAAAGAAACAGCGTCTTTTACAACTTGCATTGTTTTAGGTTCCTTTACTGTTTTATAGCGTTGCGAGGACAGTTTTAGGGCCATGTTAACTGGGTCAAATGAAAGAAGCGAGGTGTGTGCGTGCGTGT
>NW_004797670.1:276476-277814 GCF_000002075.1 Aplysia californica
ACATACACACACACACACACACACACACACACACACACACACACATTGAAACAAAAGGAATATAATGTAAATAAAACAGAAGGGAGGAAATGGCAGGTATCCCATTGTACAGGCGATTGTCTAAAACAGTTGGCTGTTAAACCAGGTTCGACTGTACTCCTCCTTAATAATGTTCTGATATACTTACGTTGGCGCAGGGTCTCCCAGTGCTTGACACTGGAGTTCCACCCTGTCTCCAAGCAGGGCGTAAACCTTAAGGGGGCGGTCAGGCTTCGTGATGCGGGGTGGTTCCCGAACTGTGGAGACGAGTCATATTTATTTGGGTTTTTGTTTTGTTTTGGGAATAATTCTGGAAAAGGGAACGGGAACGGGGGAGGGGGGAATGCAGTTTCCTTTGTTTCTTTGTTTATTTGAATTTTTACTCGCTTTTTTTCCGGGGTCCTTTTTCGGTTACTTTTAGTTTCTGTGTTTCTGTTTTTTTTGGTTTTGTTCGATTTTTTTTCAGGATGGGAGTGATATTAGCCTTTTTTAAAAAAAAGATTTTATTAATTAATCAATTACATCTAATTTCTTCTTTTTTTCACATTAGATTTTACTTATTTTTTAACTGGGTTTGTGTTTCTTCTTCTTTTTGTTGGAAAAGGAGGGGGGGGGTATGCTGGGGAGCAGGTTACTTTAACTACATAAATAAATACTAATAAAATAATAAATTACACTTGTATTTGTCCCGGAAGGGCACTTAGGTTTACAATGACAAACATACATTTACATACATAAATACATAATTACAAATACGTACATAACATAAATACATGCATAAATACGAACATAAATACAAGATATTACACAAACACAGAACTGTTTACAACCATGCAACTGTCGGTCGCCACTGTGCAGCGCTCTGTAAATGTATTTTGAGCTAAGGTTGTCGTGTCTTGCTCAAGGACACACCCCACCAGTGTCCACCCGTCTGATCCCCGTGTCACCGACACTTGCTCGACATTACTTGAGCCTAAACTCACTACTCATTTATCCACTGGAGCCCCTATGTACTTAGAAAACTTACTGTCTTGCAGCCCAGATACGAGGGTCAACAGCAGCACTGCCGACGCAAGCAGCAACCATGACGTCATCCTGTTCTCTTGTCTTATGATGAAAGGAGGGAGAGGAAGTGGAGGGGAATGGGGAGGGGAAAGGAGGGAAGGAGTGGGTGGGGGAGGGTAAAGACTCCGGTCACTTCTTCGTCACAGTGGAGCGTGATGACTCCGGAACTGGGGAAGTAAAACGTTAACTTGGTTAACTAAGATGTTTTGTTAAGAAAAAAGTTGTATAATATAT
>NW_004797670.1:280587-281936 GCF_000002075.1 Aplysia californica
GGGGTACCTGTTTTTTCAATCAGATGACATCTCCATATCTCATCTTTTAAAATTAGATCCGTTCTCTCTTTAAGATGTCTAGAATTGTGTTGATTTGGGTAGTGTTTAACCCAAACATCTCCCGTTGTTACAAGGTGTTAGGCAGACTGTTCACTCATCAGATTCTCCACTTTCCGGAAATATTGGACAAGAATTAAATTTTTAAGACAATGGTAAGACTAGTGGAAAGGAAACACACTGGGCAACAGAACGGAAAAGGTAATCAAAAGTAGTCAGGATGATTATTTAAATTGTTTCTTACGTTACAAAAAGAGAGAAAAAAATCAAGAAAATATTGACGTCGTTTTTATCAGTTTTGTATTTTGTGGAGTTGCTGTCTTTGAATTATCACACAAAAAAGCAAAGTTTTAATTTAGAATAAGCTGGTAAAACTACAGATTAAGAAAATGTACGACAAGCTTCTGTTTTTCGTATGTGCTTACTACAATCATGTTGTTACTTTCGACAAAGAAACTGTTTTTATTTGATTTGTCAACAGATTTGGATGGTAAGTATCTAAAGGTGATGTTTCGGAAAAAGAAGGTTACAAATTACTCTAAGTGGCTTGATTTTTTTAAAGACTGCTACTATTAACAGCTACGGTTGTTTGACTCTTAAAAAGGCGAGCTTAATTTACTATAACTTTGTGAGCAAAGTGAGCTAAGGTTCTAACCAGATTTCGTGTGTGTTGGTTGGTCCTTCTCTCCCTGAATCTCCCTTCGAAGCTTACCAGCGACAGAGAAAGAAAAGTAAAAGAAAGTAAATAACACTTAAACTTGCTTTAATGACCCTCAGTATAAGACAATCACCTGTACAAATGCCCATTTCCCATCGCGGTTTTTTTGTTGTTGTTGTTGTTGTTGTTTTGGTGTTGTTGTTTTTTGGGGGGGGTTGTTTTGTTGGGGTTTTTTGTTGTTGTTGTTGTTGGGTTTTTTGATGCTTTTTTGTTTGTTTGTTTGTTTGTTTTGTTTTTTTCATGTTATAATGACATTGTATAAAATGTCAACCTGTCTGAGACGTCTAGTTTTCTTCTCGACAATGGGTGACCGTCTTATACAATTTTGACTGAATTTTGGGAGTAAAGCGAGCTTAGTTTTTAAAGAGATTACATTAGTACTTTGCTCCCTAAATACATCTTCCCCCTACGCTTAACAGCAACATAGGATGGAAAGTAAAAGAAACAAAAGAACAAAAATAATACTTCTCAAGGCTACGATTGAAAGCCGCTTCGTTTTAAACCGCACTATAATCTGTTACGGGCACACTGGCGTATTTTTAACGCTATTTCTAATTCTAAGCTGATTTAGACC
>NW_004797670.1:282689-283756 GCF_000002075.1 Aplysia californica
TATGTGTGTGTGTGTGTTTGTGTGTATGTGTGTGTGTACACGTGTACTCGATATAGAAACGGAGATTTGGAATGAAGGAAAGATCGTGAAGTATGACGAGTAACATGCCACAGCGCAAATGTCCACGAAAGGAACATACGAAAAATATTATGGTTGCTTTCTTTTGGTTACTTCAAAGATTCACCGGAGTAGCACAGAAAGAAGTTGGTCGAAGTCTTCGTGTTATTATCTATTTAAGAAGCGTTGCCTTACGAGCAATCGATAGCCACGTTGGGAAGGTATTACACCGATTGTCATCTGTCTGCATTACGGGACATATACCCCGCATAATGTAAAAATTGTCCATGATATAATCATTTATTACCTGAACTGGCAGTGTAAAACGTTTATAACAACGTTCAGCAATTTCGTCGCGTGTGTGTATTTGCCTGTGTGTCCCGTATGTTTGATCGTGGCTGCGGATTTGGGGATCTCGTGACGACAGACATCTTCTTGAGCCGTGAGCTAATGAGAGACGACAGCTGGGAGTCGGGAGAGGGGGGGGTGTATGTGTGTGGGGGGGGGGGAGGGGGTGTCAGATGCCCTGCTTCTCTTTTGTTAAACCCAACATTGACGACTACATACAACAAACGCAAATACGCACGCGAGCGCTCGCGTAAACGCACACGCACACACACACAAACACACATACACACAGACAAACACACACACACACTCACACAAACACACATACGCACACACACACGCACACGCACACACACACACACACACACACACACACACACATACATCCGCACACACAAAGACACTTATACATGCACATTCAAACAGCGGTTAGGCACTTCGCCTTCGAGCGCTTAGTTCGATTCCCGTGTGGGGAAGATTTATTATATCAAGTGTCTTGAACTTTCGTTTCGTTGGGACGTTGTATCCCTCTCAGCCTGGGTTAGCTCCGGCAGAATGTATCGAATAAGAGAGGGGTGGGGACGCATGCACGCGAACAAACACACACACATACACACACGCGCGCGCACACACACACACACCCACACACACACACACACACA
>NW_004797670.1:289017-290544 GCF_000002075.1 Aplysia californica
TACACGCATGTACGCATACACACGCACATGCACGCGCGCGCACACACACACACACACACATACACACACACACACACACACGCACACACACACGTGCGCGCGCACACACGTACGCGCACATACATACACATGCACACAATATACTTACATTATACATCTACATATACATTTGTACATACACACAAGCACATACTTAGTGATATCTTATAACTAGGTTTCCTAATCTTTGCGCAGCGAGTTATCAGTTTCCGCATGGTATACGAGTTATATCATTCTTCGTGTACGAGTATATCATCAGTATTTCCAGGAACCACAGTGTATATTTGTACTTCTACTCGACCGAGGTCCCAATAATTGTTTCTTAGTTTTTGTAAAAGTTTTAAGGCGCTTGCATCTCAAACAGGTCATTACGTGCCGAAGTTTAGAGATGTCACTTGAGAGTGACATGCAAAGAAAGGAAGTGTGAAATTTAGAGGAGTTATAAGAGACTGACGTACAAAGAAAGGAAGGAGGCAAAATAAGGACGATGGATACAGTATTTTAAAAGAAAGAAAGAGAAAACTAAACCAAAGCACCTGTCGACCACACACATATGTTCCCAAGACATTATTAGCTCGAAATAGCAACAACAAAAAAAGAAAACTTCTCTTAATCTTGCTCTTATTGGAAAATGTGAAAGCAAAAGACGCAGAAGTAGACTAAAAATATATGTATCTTACTTAGAGAACCCTCGTATGGTTATTTAGGAGGTGGGACCTCCGAAATTTACGCCAACTCCGACAAGACCGAGCCAGATGGGGAAATTTGTGTAAAGTGCTTTCGACAAGACTAACAACACACAATACAGAGGAAAGAGAGAGAATGAGAGAGAGAGAGAGAGAGAGAGAGAGAGAGAGAGAGAGAGAGAGAGAGAGAGAGATGAGCAAAGCGATATGAAAGTACAGTCCAAATTCCAAAGAAGCAACCCTTTGTAGAGCAGAAAAGTTATTGCCTTAGACAGGTGTACATTTTTGGACAGCACCATTTTAATAATGGTATATAGTGCGGTCAAAAATTCGTTGTGCAACTTATTCTCAAATGTATTTTAACGGGTGAATCAATGTCAACCTCAGCAGTTTGTATCAATGTGTCTTAACTTAATCATATTCTTCCATAACATTTGAGGCTAGATTTAAAAACTTTTCTTCATAGATTTATATAACATACTACAAATCTCCTTTACTCGGAAAATGGAATTGTCCACAAGTGGTCGACATCGTATTCAAATGGGTTCAAAGAACAAAGTAGGACTACGATGTCCTCTGTTGGAGAAATACATGTAGTGAGTAAGTAGAAGGGACGATGACAAGGCAGGCCTCAGAGAACTCGTCAACAACCTTGAAGACGACACACGGACAGGCGAGGAGTGAGAAGTGGCAGGGAGCGGTTTACTTTGATCTTGTGTGTCAGCTACAGGTATGTGGTCATGTATAAGATAGGTACACTACACATGAACGTAGATATTATACTGATACACATGCACACACA
>NW_004797670.1:292240-293350 GCF_000002075.1 Aplysia californica
GTGAGTGTGCGTCTTTGTGTGGGTTTTATTGTTGCTGTTGTTTTTGAAGGTGGTGGTGTTGTTGTTATTGTTGTTGCTTTTGTTAATGCTGTTCTCTTGTAATCACATGTGCGTCCCGGTTGCTGCTGTCCTACTTTTTAAATAAAATTTTTAAAACCTATAAACGAGAGAGCAATCAACCAAGTGAATTTCAAAACTTCTTTGTAGTCCAGGGTTTTCATATGAAAACTTAATAGGCCTACGTAAGATAAAAAGAATTGACAGAAAGTCAAACAAAGTATAGTAGCACAACTACAACGTCAGGACTTGATCTACAATAGAAACATTACAGAACTATCACAAATCTAAAACTAATTCTGTAACTTGCATACTCTCGTGAAAGGCAACAAATTTTTAAAAAGCAGAGATTCCAAACCACCCACCCGTCAAGGAATTCATGTGATCATGACAAACCACACCCTCAATTTGCCAATAAACAATAATAGAAGCCTCAATTTAAACGCAAGAAAACTAACGTGTATACATCCACAAATTCGTATTTGGTTTTATGTATGTCCTCGTGTCTTCTTACCTCCAAAACAAAGAAGTTCCACAGGTAAATTACAAATATTCCAAATGAAACCAGGGTGTTTCGAAACTTGCTTTCTTCAGAGACGTATAGATCTACCACCACCACCACCACGTCAAATACTCCCCATTTCCTGGTTCTGAACTGAAAGGTTGATATCGTCAGCCGTCAGCCAATGCAACTGTGGCCCACAAACTGCGAGCAAGCCCGTCTGACGGCTTGTTGTATCGCGGGCACAAACCGCGCGTCGTTCACTGTTGCCTGGCCCGTTGTAGGCTAGCACAAAGGCTTGTTCCCATTCATCGACAACGGGCGACGTTTTTTTGCGCTTTACTTCAGATATTCAGGTGCGCGTAAAATCAGCCTCGAAAAAAAAAATAATAAAGACTCACAGCTTGCAGTCGTTGGTGCTTAATCGTGTCGGGTTCTCGCCCCTGACGACTCAAGGGGAAAGACGGAGTTTAGGGCCTTGAATAACGAGTCCGGACGCACAGTATGTGACATATTCCAGGGCAACTCTCTCTCTCTCTCCTTCTCTCTCT
>NW_004797670.1:295321-296887 GCF_000002075.1 Aplysia californica
CCATACCATACCATACCATACCATACCATACCATACCATACCATACCATACCATACCTCGTCACGTCCTAAAATGTGTGTGGGTGTTTCCCTTGGTGGAAAATGTTATTTGTTTTGTTGAATTCAAAGTCCTGTAAATCCCTTTCAAATTTTATATCTATGATAAGTCATTTCGAGCACCATAGATAGTCCAGCATGTTAGAAGAAAACTGTTTTCGTGATCTTGCTGATGATCTTGATGCCCATTTTCTCGATGGTCCTTTTGGGCATATGATTTAGATAACTACCACCTTCCCTGGATTTTCTTCATTTTGTCAAGTTTGGAGTCCTCTTGGTTGAATTTTATTCTTTCAAAGTTTTGATAAAATGGTGCAAAGGTGATCGAGTTATTGCCCATTAAATGTGTGCTATCTTTTTAGGCGTCAAGCAGTCTACTTGTGTTAGTATTGAGTATTATGGCCATCAAGTAAATTGAAATTCTTTATTTTGTTAAACCTTAACTAAGACTGTAGTTCTCGTACCTTGACAATCATAACTCTGGTTGTAGATTTTGTCACCTTCTCTGTCCCTAGTGGTCAAGTTTTTTGGTATTATTTTGTATTTTGTCTATTGTGTCAATTAGTGTAGAACTTCAGAAATGATCGATGATACTGTACTATTTTCCTGACCATCGCAAAACATTTGTTAAGGTCTTGATTCCCCTATGTTCATCTTTCTTGGCGATCTCGGATTTAGTTGCAGAATTATATAAAAGCTCATAGTCTGTTTGGTAATACATGTAATATTCAGGCCCTAGAATAAAAGCTAGTCAAGCTGCTTCATGACTACTAATCATCTTGATCTACAACCCCTTCAAGTTATTCTTAGTTCTGCCCTCATTATATTGGTGCTCAAGCTTTTGATTCTGATTTTGATAACAATAGCGCATGTGGCCTATTTAGTAGCATTCAGGTTGCCAGGTCATTATTAATATACCTTATAAGTTTCATGAATACAGACAGTCTCAGCTATCAAATAATGTCTTCAAAAACTATATCGTTAGCACAATTCTTTTCTACGTTAGGCCGCGTGTCTACCAAAGCGGAAATGACCCGATTTCTTGTCTGCGTCTTTCCAGCATGCGTGGTTAGATCAAAAGGAATCGGAGGATGGGGAAAATAGAACATGAACAGTTAGAAAATAAATAAATGAAATTGTTAATAACAATACATGTACCCATTTAAGCCACTAATTTACACTTATCCTTTGCTTATTCTGAGCCAGTGATTTCGGACTTGACAAGCATTTTTCGTCGGAACTTAGCCTAGGGTTTGATTTTTTTAAAGCTGTGGCTGGGCTATGGCTGATGAGAAATTACACGACCCGAAAAAAAAAAATGCTGTATGCGACATTCCATCCGACCCGTGTTTTGTCGGCTGTAGTCGTATCATTTTGGTGGACACACCCAAAGTGAATTATTGTCACAGATTCCTTAAGTAAATACTGATGCTCTTTTAGAATTACCAACACCGTGAGAGATGCATTAATTTTGGTCCGCTTACTCGTCCGCAATGGTCAAGGGGTAGGG
>NW_004797670.1:300847-302229 GCF_000002075.1 Aplysia californica
GCTGTTGTTTGCTGTTCATGGTGTGAAATGGCCTTCACCTTGCCCATTAAATTAAATAAACTAAACCTGAAACTTATATCTTCAATTTTCAAGTTATTCTCAGTGCTGTTCTGTGTGTGTCTGTGCTCTAGACTATTGGCCTACTGTATGTTAGCACACCTGAGGGGTGTGAGAATAGCGAGACATATGGCCATAAGTTTGTTCTCAGTGAGAATAACCACTTCCTAGGAAAAATGTGGCGTACTCCGATGAGCTCTGACACAACACAGATATGTCTGTGACACGACGCGGTGGTATCATGCTGGCTCTCGTGAAGTTTTGGACACATTATTGAGTTATTGGAATAATCTTAAAAGTTGTTCATTTGTCTTGCTTTAGATTTTTTTTTTAAAGCCAACCTGTCTAGCTTTAAAAAGTAAGTCCACACATTTGGGATTGAACAGTATGGGGGACCGTGTGGTTTCAGATGTAAAATTAGCGTGAAAATTATGGTCGCCTTAGTTTGATATCTTCTAAAATTTTAATATCCTATTGGAAAAATTCATATTTACATTTTTTTAATGCCTTTGGGGAATGGTTTCCAGTAAAATTCACACAGAAATGTATTTTAACCGAACACATTTAGTGTTGATCTAAATGACGAGCGCCTGATTTCACCACGATGGCACATATTTTTATTAATATAATCATAGTGAACATTTTAGCAGGTTGGCTTGGTTTTTCCGTATTGTTTAGTTTGTATTTATGGCGTCGGTGGTCGAGTGATTGGTTAGGCCGAAAGGCTCGCAACTGGAAGGTCGTGAGTTCGAGCCCCGTCAGGGACCCGTTGTTTTTTCCTTGGGAAAGGCATTTTATCCGAACTTTCCTCGTTTCTCCAACGTGAGAATGGATAGCCTACCCGGCTATTAATATTTATAGACAGCGAAAGATCTTGTCTGTTTATTACTATTAGTATTCGGGCGCTTAAGCGGGCTGCTTCTCAAGAAGGCGTGAATGTTTCTGGGTGTTTAAGGATATGCTGGGGTAATAATAAGATTTAAAATTGGTTAGGCTACTGGACTCGTAATCGAGCTGTTGCGGGCTCGGGGGTTCGAGCCGCGGGCCCGACGTTGTGTCCTTGGGAAAGGCACTTTACACGAATTTTCTTAATTTTACCCAGGTGAAAATGGGTACTCAGCTATAGACAGAGAAAGATCTTGTCAGTTTGTGTTTGTTAGTGTCTGAGCTCTTAACCAGCTGCTTGCACTGTATGCTTCCCGGGAAGCTGAGAATGTTTCTGGGTATTCTGTGGTCTGCTGGGGTACGGTAATAATATAGTGTTACGCGTATATAGCTTTCTTTCGAGTGGGGACATGTGCTATACAATATTATTATTACTATTA
>NW_004797670.1:303039-304174 GCF_000002075.1 Aplysia californica
AGCGAGTGTGTCTGTGCTTGCGCGCGTAGACTTTCTAGTTTTAGACGGAGATGTGGTGAGGGAAATAAAGGTGAAAGGGGCGGTTGTGATAAAGATTGACTAAAGGAAGGATTTCACCTGTCAACTTTGGCAAGGTCAATGGAGAAAAATGGACTTTGATAAGTGTCTCATTATAAGAGAAATTGGAATTTTTGAATAATATAATTTCGTTTTCCATTTTCCAGTGTCAATTAACAATAATGAAATCTTTTCCGACACGCCCATAGGCCTACTTCAGTTTGTATCATGTTTGGCTGAGGTGTGGGTAACTCAGGTTCAAATTTCCTATGGAGTGATCTTGAACATTGCTAGTTTGATGTGTTTTCAGGACTATCTTTGCACTCGGTGGTTTGGTCCTATTGGAGACAGACGCTAGGGGTTCGGATTACTGGATCAGGGTTTTGAAAAGGGCGTCACTCACCTCCCCCCCTTCCACCCACCCCCCTTTTTCCCATCCCCGGGCAGAATTATGCTATACCATACTCATAAACACACAAACACACACACATAGACACACGTGCACACACACACACACAAACACGCACACACACATACACATACATACACACATACACACATGCAAACCCAACCACCCCACCCCCACCCCCAAACACACACCATATCACACTCTCGTGAAAACATAATATACTATACTTAAAACCATACATTGCAGTACCATGCTACTCCATAATGGGCCTATATACTCAAACAGGAATGTTTGGCGCTCATATGACCTTATGCAGTTGCGAGCACCTTAAAACCTCTACTACAACAAACAAAACAGGAATGTGTGGTATAATGGTTAGGTTCCCCGACGTTGCACACGTAAAGTATGAGTTCGGTTCCTATATGGGGAAGTTTATTCCATCGAGAGCTGTATCTCTGTCTCTCCTCTTGGGAGACGTTGTATGCAACGCAGTTCGGATCACTCCAAACTAGAAGGGTTGACGTATCCCTCCCTCCCTCTGGGGGTTCTAAATTATATTGAAGGGTGCGTTAAAAACAAATACTGTACAATCAGAGATTGTCAAGAGAGACAGGAGTAAGAGAAAAAGTATAGGTTTTAATGGTGGTGGCGTAATTGTTTTTGTTGGCG
>NW_004797670.1:307846-310177 GCF_000002075.1 Aplysia californica
CTCTCTCTCTCTCTCTCTCTCTCTCTCTCTCTCTCTCTCTCTCTCTCTCTCTCTCTCTCAATGAATTGTCCAACATCACACCCTGATTCATACCACTGTATTCTATTTTATCATTCATTACAATATTCTTTTTTTTTTCAAGGCACTGTAATAAGCGGTGGGCAGTTGACATGGTAACTAATGAAAGAAATGAGGAAGGAGGACTCAAGTATCAAAAGTAACTTTGCCTATTCGCTACCTTATTTTATTACTAAGCTCTCTCCTGTCTTTTTTTGTTTTGTTTTTTTTATTGCGTTTTTTAGTTTCTAAGGCGATACTATGAGATCAGAAAACAAATAATTTATGCTCCATGATCTGCTCTATCAAAATCGTAAGATTATTCCGAGTTGTCAAGACATTCAAAGAATTGCGTTCGAAAATAGGTCATATTTGTGGAAACTAGGTACTGAGCAGATAGAACTTTGTAATTCCAGGGTGGCGTATAATTGTGTAGAAGGTTAGCGCAGTCGGGGTGGCGGGTTACATTTACACAAAACAATATATAGGCTAATTATGTTGGGTGCAAACTTGAAGTCGCCTTCCGTGTACAAAGAATAAATGTTTTGGTTTTGTTGTATGAAAAGGGCAAAAGAAAATTGGATCGAGGAACAATGCCAAATAATTGAAGGCAGCCTGTGGACAAACAACAGCAAAAGAGCATATCAATTAGTGAAGGACCTGACATGCGCTAAAGAAGGGCGCACCGCTACCATTCAAGACAAAGGAAAATGCCTGACAGAGGAACAAGACATTTTGAAAAGATGGACAGAATACTGCTCAGAACTGTACAACTACAAGCCTCGGGAAACCCCGAGATACTAAACGTTCCCACAGCAACCAACATCGATAACCACCCAATCCTTCGAGAAGAAGTTGAAGCAGCAGTTAAAGCACTGAAAAAAAGGAAAATCAACAAGACTGGATAACATCCCAAGAGAATTAATGCAGGAAGGGGGAAAGGACATGATAAGCGCTCTGACTGTCATCTGCAACAAGATCTGGCAGACAGGGAAGTGTCAAACACCATGGACACAATCACTAGTGATTACACTCCCCAAGAAAGGTTACCTGCAACTATGTCAGAACTACCGCACCATCAGTCTAATAAGCCACCCCAGTAAGGTTATGCTGAAGACAATGCTGAACAGATTGAAACCACAGGCAGAGAAGATCATTGCCGAAGAGCAGGCAGGCTTTACAGCAGGGCGCAGCACAACAGAACAGATCTTCAACTTCAGGATACTGTGCGAGAGGTACCTCCAACACCAACAAAACCTATACCATATCTTCGTGGATTTTAAAAAGGCCTTTGACAGGGTCGGGCATGCAGCCTTATGGGTAACCATGAGGAAATATAACATCAACACCAACCTGATCAACGTCATACAACAACTATATGACGAGGCCTCCAGCGCAGTCTACTTTAACGGAAGCATGGGAGATTGGTTCAGGACAACGATCGGGGTGAGGCAAGGCTATTTGCTCTCTACCACTCTCTTCAACATCTTCCTAGAACGAAACATGACTGACGACACTCTGGAAGACCACAATGGAACAATCAGTATTGAAGGCAGGACAATAACTAACTTGCGTTTTGCCGATGACATCGATGGATTAGCAGGAGAGGAGAAGAACAGGCGCTCGCCTCACGGAGCGGCCTGACACAAGCTCAGCAGCCTACGGCATGAAGATCAGTGCCGAGAAAACCAAGCTAATGACCAATAGCACCAATGGCATCAACACAGACATCAAAGTCAGGGGCGAGAAACTTGAGACCGTCAACAGTTTCAAATACATTGGATCAATTGTCTCAGATGAAGGCTTAAGACCAGAAATTCTCTCCAAAATCGCGCAAATAACAGCTGTGCCTTCAAAACTGAAGCTTATTTGGAGGGACAGAAACATCACGCGCAAAACTAAAAATTTAAAAAAATCAGACTAATGCGCTCGCTGGTCAACTTAATATTTTCATACGCCTGCGAGTCGTGGACACTAACAGCAGAATTAGAGAAAAAGATTCAGACCACAGAGATGAGATGTTACCGCAGACTCCTTGACATCTCGTAAAAATGCTGAGGTACGAAAGAGAATCACAATCGCAATGGGGCAGCATGAAGATATAACAGACCACAGTGAAGAGACGAAAATTTAAATGGTATGGGCATGTCACACGATCCAACGAACTTGCCAAAACAATCCTGCAAGGAACCGTACAAGGAAAGAGTAAGAGAGGAAGGCAGAGAAGGAGATGGGAGGACAACATTACAGAGAGGACAGGAAAGACGATGGATG
>NW_004797670.1:310585-311783 GCF_000002075.1 Aplysia californica
TAGTATGGCTGTTGTTATGTTGTTGTTGATGCTGTTATATAATATGTGCCTGTGCCCAGAGCTGTTAAAGTACTTTCAAAAAGGTACTTAAGTACAAATTTAAGTACAATCTAAAAATGTACTAAAGTACAGTAAAAGTACTTTCCTCTAAAATGTACTTGAGTACAAGAACTTTTAAAAAATGTACTTATGAGTACATTTTGAGTACTTTATGCAAATATACTAAAACACTTCAGTGCTAATGCAAAACATCATATTGAATAACAGATACAGTATATTTGACAAATCAGGCCATTTATTTCTAAAAATGTAAACAGTATGCACTGACCGTAGGTGGAAATGGTCCGTGGAATTGAAAAAAACCAAAACAACCGCAAACAGACGCAACCTGTGAGTAAGTGATATTATGAATAGAACTTGCTTGAGCAAGACAATGTGATTAAATGTAAGTCAGTCCAAGAGGTCGGGAAGTTCTACAGGAAAAGTACCCAAATTGGAATATGTAGAGACAAAGTTTCTCTTAAGAAAACATTAAATTGATGAAAATGGCTAGGAAAGAAATGGAAAAGTGCATTGAATTTTTCATTAACAAATCCTCAAGGAATTAATGTAGCCTTAAGCAAAAACCACCAAAAAAGTTTAAAAGAAATTTAAGCAGCCTAAAAAAATGTTAGATATACAGTGAGAACCCAGTTTCAGTTTCAATTGGATTATAGTGGTAAGACAGATTTTGATCACACTGTGTGGTCCACCCACGGAGCCCACGGCATACCAAAATACATGTCATGTACATGTTGTTTCATAGAGTCTAGTAAGTGTAGTGTAACCAAAGATTCTCTACTACAGTAGTCTCCGCTTAAGATCCCAGTGTTTGGGAGCAACAAGGAGTTTAGAACTGTAAACTCCTTGGGGAGCAAGGAAAATACGGGATCTTAGCCGACGAAGCCAAGGAAGAATCTACAGTGACCCATGAACTGACGTGACCCCTTGGTGGGTGAATGACATATTATGGCGAGCAAAGAGTGGTCAACCTTGATGACCAATCAAAGCGGCAAGAGGCATGCCATATTATATTATAATTATATATACTCATTAGCCTATCGAGAGTCTCGAGATCTTGTTCAACGTTTATCTAGTTGCCCCTCCTCTTTACCTGTCCAAAAATTCTAGCTTTCCATCTCTGATTGAGTCCACCCCT
>NW_004797670.1:316288-342697 GCF_000002075.1 Aplysia californica
CTTCTGCTATTAGGACTGTGTCATCTGCATTTTTAGATTGTTTATATTATGTCCCCCTATCGAGGTACCAGGCATTTCTTCTATGTGTCTCATATGGAGAAAGTACACATCCTTGTCTGACTCGTCTTTTAATCTGTATGTATTCGCTGATGTTGTTTTCTATTCTAATTGCAGCAGTTTGATCCCAGTACATGTTCTTGATAATCCTTAAGTCCTTCCCGTCGATATTGAGGACTTCCAGCATGTCGATGATCTTGTCGTGCCTAACTTTGTCGAATGCCTTGGTGTAGTCTATAAAAAACATAAATGAAGATCTTTCTGAACTTCTAGGGCACGTTCTATTGTTGTTCTGATGACATATATTATATGGCATTTACAGTGCCTTTGCCTTCAATCGACACTGTTCTTGGGCTATTTCTGGGAGAATTTTATTTCGTATTCTCATCATAATTATTCTGAGTAGTATTTTTGTTATAAAAATGTGGCTTATGAGGCTGATGGTACGATGCGTTTCACATTCGTTTGCATTAGGTTTCTTTGGTAAAGCTATGAAGATAGATTTTGACAAGTCTGATGGAATATGTTCAGTGGCATACATGTTGTTAAGAAGTTTTGTCAGCGTGGTGATTCTAAAGTCCTCTAAAACTTTAATCATCTCTGTGGTAATGTTGCCCGGTCATGCAGCTTTCCCATTCTTCATCTTATGTAGTGCCTTGATAACTTCTTCTTTCATGATTGATGGTCCCTCGTTGTTATTTTCCACCCTTCTTTGTTCATCTCTTTTGTCATTGTACAGGTCACCGATATATTTTGTCCAACGTTCTAGTATCTTGTCTTTGTCCTATGATATTCCCATCCTTTGATTTGAGGCATCCTGTTGATCCACATGTTCTTGTATGGCACACCTCTTTAATTTTTCTGTGCTGATCTTTTGAGTTCGCATTGGAATGATTTTCCATTTCCTCACATTGTTCTTTTAACCAGGTCTCTTTTGCTAGATTACATTTGTGTCTGATTTCTTTATGAAGATTCATCTATTTTTCCATATTATTTTTGTTTGTTCTTCGTTCCTCCATAAGACAAGATTAAGAATTTCTTTAGTCATCCATTTTTTCTTTGCTTTTGTTGTCCTTTCTGGTATGATGTCTTTTGCAGCCTCATTTATAGGTATGTTTTAAGCTGTTCCCATTGTTTTTCTGTGTCTTGTATTTCTTCTAAGGAGCCGAATTTGTTCTGTACAGTTATTCTGAATTTATCTTGCATTTCTTTGTTTGACTAGTAATGCCATGTTTAGTTTCATATTCTTGTTCTTGCTCATGTGTGTTTTTTTCAATCTGATTCTAAATTTTCCCACTACGGGCACATGGTCACTGTAACAGTCTGCTCCTGGCCGCGTTTTGACATTTAGCATCCCGTTTTTGTATCTTTTCTTGATCATGATATAGTCGATCTGGTTGCGAACGCTGTCTCCAGGACTCTTCCAGGTCTATAATCTTCTTGATGGTTGCTCATACCAAGTGTTTCCAATAATGATGTCATTCAGGATGGCCCATTCTATCAGTTTTTCTCTTCTTTCATTTCTGGTTCCCAGTCCATATGGACCCACTATGTCTTCATGTCTTGTTTCTCCCACTTTTGCATTAATTATTAATTAATATCTCGCATGACTATGACAATATTATCTTGTGATTTACAATGTGTCTTTGCTTGGTTTATTCCATCATAAAACTTCTCTATATCTTCTTCTGTGCTTTCTGAGGTTGGCACATATGGTTGTATCGAAGGGTGATCCTTTCAGTCTCACCAGCATAACTCTGTCTGATATTGTCAGTTACCCCCTTAAGTGTCTTCGATGTTGGCATGTCCATGATGACCGCTACTCCTCTTTCATGTTTGTCGCCTCCTGAGTAAATATGATGTTATAGCTGTCGGACAATATTCTGCCAGCTCCTGTCCATCGTACTTCACATAAACCGACGATGGTAACATTCATTCTCTTCATTTCTTTCTTGATGTTGTCCAGTTTTCCTTTCTCAAGCATTGTTCTCACATTCCAGGTTGCTATGTTTCTTGTTTGATTTTTCCTTTTGTGAGCAGTATCTTGATGACGATCTGGTGTCACCTGCTGTGCATGACTGACCCTACCGGATGAGGCAGTTCTTTCAGAGCTCCCCTTTATGTCGTTATCTTTATTTATTGAAATGTTATGATCCATAATGTTCTAGGGAAAGAATACAGCAGTGGTTTCCCCTTGCCTTCTGCTGGATTTTTGTACGGTTTACTCCGCTAGCCTTTGTCCCAAAGGACTAACCCGCAAGGCAGTGGGGGCAGGTGGCAGGTTTCGGCGCCTCCTTCTTGCCTGACAGTCTCTTTACTGAGCACATGAGGTATTTTATAGAGACAGGGTTGCCACCACCCTGTCCCACTTCGCTCTCCAAGACTGTTGCCAGTTGGTCCGCGGCTGTTTATTGGTCATTCGCAGCTACCCAACATAATGTAGGCCGTTCCACTATCCGCCACCTATGGACGCGGTGGGTCGGGGGTGGTCGCCCCAGACCTCGCCGGATACAAAAAAGTATGGTACAACCGGTGATTGCGCAAGTGCACTGGAATTTGAGTCCGAATAGCTTCCAGCGGCTCGAGTCCGAATAGCCACTTCCTTTTCTCAATTTGATCATCCACACCAATAAACAGTATTCTGAAATTAGGAAAAACAGGTCTTGTTTCTCACCAGGTGAGAATAGCCAACGCTGGCAAGTCTCACCGTGGGTGAGAGGTCGATCGTATTTTTATTCTCACCCTGGGTGAGAACAGCCATTTCCTAACTTATTAGCAGCATATAGTGTAAAGTTCTTTAAAACTTTAAAAAAAAATATTAATTTTTTTCACTGTTGTTTGCAATGACCTTCACCCAGCCCATTACATAAACTAAACCTGAAACTTATCTTGGCCTGCACAACTTATTCTCTGTATTGTTCTGTGTGTGTCTGTGCTATGATGGGCAGACTGTTTATCAATATCATTTAGTAACATCTCTTTGTTCAAATTTCAAATTTGTTTCCTGTGAATGCATTGTGGCAAGTTGTCACATGCAATGTCTTATTGTTTGTCACACCTCTTTGATAATCAGATGGGGCATTGGAGTTTTTAAAACTTAATGTTTAATTTGTATGTTCTTTAAATTATTTCTGATGCTCCATAGACTCGGTAAAATTTAGGTGATATTACTCATAGTCATAATTAGTCGATTATTCCATCATTTTTGTTCCCTGATATTTTGATTGAACTTGTCACCTTTCCCTTACGAAAGTAAACTAAAGTAAAGTGAATTTGATTGATACGATAAACTGCATTCTAAAGTCTGCAGTATTATGCTGTCTACGGAAAGTCAGCGACAGCCTCTGGGAACCGTACTTGAGTACTCATAGTCATCAGTTGATATTACATCTTTTTTTTTTTTCAGAGACTTTGTTTTTAGATAATCACATTCACTTACTAAGTTACTGAAGAAGTGAATTTGATACAAGACTGCTGACTAAAGTCTGCAGCATCATGCTGTCTACGGAAAGTCAGAGAGCCTCTGCTCTGGATCAGGTGAAACGAGAGTTGCGATCTATTCTGCTCAGTGCCAAGCTTGGAGTAGCCTTGGATGAAATTCAAAGTGAGTGCTACACGTGTATTACCTTTCATTACATCATCATGAGTACATGTTACTTTCCTTGATCATTCAAATTTAAGTTTTTCCTAAATTATTTTCATGAGAAAGGTACTTCTCAAGACTTACAGACCAATACAGATAGAGAGTTTGAGTTAATTGTGTTGAGGCGAGTTAGATTAGTGCAATTTTATCCAGACCTATTGTCGTGGATTTTCCTGGGGTCAGGATGATTAAAATCTGTGCTGTCATACTGAATTCATGTTTTCAAGTTTTTGTATCACTGACAATTTTGGATTGGTATTATTTTTTACTCATGGACGCGTCTCAAGCTTAGATATTCTAAAGCACTTTTCTTGTTCATTTTTATCAGCTATACACAAATGTTGACTTTATATCCACTTCAAATTATTAGTTATGAGATATGGATATTCAAACTATATTGCAATCGGCATGCCCCCCCTGCATTTCACCATGATTTGATGTTTTGGCTATTAAGATTGATATTTACTTGAAAACAATTGATTTGCAAGGGCTTTAGTGATCATATGTATGTTCTGCAGCAAAAATGATAGTAGTTTACCCCTCCAAACAGTGCATCTGCGTGCGGGTCTAAAAAGAAAAATTTACCTTTCGATATTAAAAAACTGTATGTCGTCCACCTTGTCAAAAAATCCCATTGCTTTTTCCATTCATAGCATGTTCAAAGTGCATAGCTTTTCATCTCGGACCGAGTCCATGCTCATGTCATAACGCATCATTGTGTTTTTTGGGACCACACCAATTCAAATTTGAAGAACAAAAGGCAGGCTCACTGCCAACAGATACCACATTAAGCATACACTCGATTGGACAGTGGGCAGTCCTCCAGTATGAGCTCCAGTCTGTCTAGCAAATTCAACTTTAAAGCTGAAAGGAAAGACTGCAAGTGCTGTGGTCTGCAAAACTAAAGCATCACCAAGTTCACAGTTTGATGTACTGATCCTGTCTGATGAGACCTTGTAGTAGTGGGCTCTTAGTTGTTTTCATGTGCTGCAAATTTGGAGATGGAGATTGGAGATTTATACATATAAGCTCTTCATAACTTTGTTCAGGACTCATGACAAAATGTTCATTTCATAGAGTCTTTCCTTCATATGAAAAAATTCATTGTATTTTACGTTCTCTATTCCCAATCACAAATATAATTTTGGTATCCTGTTGTTTTCAGAGGACTATGAGATGCTCTCATGTAGTCGCCTTCCATACCGAGACCTGGGGTTCAAGGATGTCCAGTCTTTCATGCGCTCCATTCCTGATGTGGCTGTGGAAGTGAGGTATGGGTCACTCATGTTGTTCCTGGATGTCTTTTGTGCTGGAATACTTTTAGTCTATCTGGCTATATTTCTTTCTTTTTGTTTTTTTGTTTTTTTGTTTGTTTGTTTTTTTCCTTTCTTGTTAACATTCTTACTGGTTATTGTTCTGTTTTTTTCCCCCCAACATGTTTATTTTTCATTAACTTTTTTTTCTTTCATTTATGTTGTGGTGTTTGGCAGTAGGTTGGCAGGTTGGGCTTCTTTACTCTCCCACTGTTGTTTTTGTTTCCCTCTCTTCTTTATCCCACCATTGAATTATTGTTATAATGTCTGTGTAATTATTAATGTAGATTTGTTTACTCTTTACGGAGGCATACATACAAACAAATTCTTCCCTTTTCTTCTAGTCCAAAACAGTATACTTTGAATATTTTGGGAAAAGGGCAGTTTTCCTATGTGAAGTAATTTTGTTGTGGGAGGATGACACTAGAAAATCACACTTATTACCTTGCTTCTGTGCACAGTACTATGACAAGTGCTGTATATAATATAAGCTTAGTTATAATGTGCTAATAAAATTACAGTAAGAGTGTCGTAGAAATCAGTATAAAGCCCGTGGTTCTTACTTGTATCGAAAACAACGCAAACCACTTTGGTTCGTTGGAGGGACTTACAATAACGACAGGTGAATGGATTATGATGGCTCGTCCACAGCGTCTAGGGGTGGATGTTTTATAATGAATGAGAGATTTACATTGCCATCTTAGACAGGTGTTTTCAGGGGTTGTTGTTTGATAAAATATTGAGGCGGTGGCCTCATGGTACGAGTACGGTCTATCATTTCACTCAGTTCTCTCTTATAAAGAAAAAACGGCGGGTAAATGACTGTTGTTGCTATTGAATTATTACCATTAATTTGTAACTTCAACCACAAAGTAACATCAAGCTAGTCTATGAACTAACGTGAAAACAGCCAGCCTGGGTCCCATGCTCGTATGTGACCTTATGCAGTTGCCAGCGCTGGAAAACTTTTACCAAAACACCAATTAAGTATACATATATATATATATATATATATATATATGAATTTCATTATTATTTGATTCTTTTGTTTTTAAGAAGACTTCTTGTCTTTCCTCGAGTGTCAGTATCACCTACAAGTCGTTGTTTCCTTTAAGAATAAATGGGTTGGAGCCTAACTACTGTGTCTGTCAAAATCTGCTTTTTATATCCAGTTGTTGTGTAGTGCTGTGTCAGTCATTGTGTCCTCCTGGGCATGTCTTATCTGTCTACTCACCTGCTGGACGAAGATGATGATTTGTTAGGCCCACTGTATTGTTATTGTTGTCGTTCCTGTTGTTTGTTACTGTCTTCATCCTGTCATTTTTTCCCCCCTTTGAATTCAATCTTAGTCTGATTTCATACGGCCATGTTTTTGTCTGCTGCTGTAGGTCGATATTTGAGTATGGGTATTCTTTGGGTTGGGTTTTTTTAAAATGTGTGTGTATGTTGAGTCTCCTCACTTTTGTAAGACTAACTTTTGGATAAACTGTCTCAGTGGGTGGTTGGCGGGTGCTCTGGTGTGGTTTGCTTCTTCTTTCCTCTCAAACATCTATCGTCCTTATCTCCCCTTCATCTTTTATATGTTTGTTACTCTCTTGTAACACCTCTAATCTTCTGGCGCTCATATGACCTTATGCAGTTGCGAGCGCCGAAAAACCCATACTAAACTAAACTAAAACTGTCTCAACTTAACTGGAGGGGGCCGGAGAGCACCACTGGTTGGTAGATCCTACTTTTTTACCATCCTTTTGTCGTTTTTGTATGTCTGTCTTGCATTTTCTAAACACTTAGAGGTGATTTGCGGGTGTAAGCTTTTCTTTACTCAAACAAAAACGATCAAAGGCTGACTTTTGCGTATCTCTTAACTTATCTCCAGGAATCCGAATGGAGACACTGTGTACAAAGCCGTGTGTGATGAGTCAACGGCTCACATTCAGAAACTGGTCAGTAACCAGAGGACAGTCACCAAGAAAAAGAGCAAATTTGTGAGAGGTCGTGGGAGAGGTCGCGGGGCTGCAGGAGGAGGCTTTGTGAGAGGTCGTGGAGGAATGACCAGAGGCGGAGGGGACAGAGGCAGAGGAGGGAGGGTGAGTTTGATTTGCTTCATTTTTTCCCCTTTTCTTCCCCTTCCACTTTTTTGTCTCTGTCTCTACCTTTACTCTCTCTCTCTCTCTCTCTCTCTCTCTCTCTCTCTCTCTCTCTCTCTCTCTCTCTCTCTCTCTCTCTCTCTCTCTCTCTCTCTCTCTCTCTCTCAGGCGCACTAAGTTGTATTTTGTATCTATTAGGTTCAGATTTTATTTATTTATTTATTTTCCAGTGTAGACTATTTTGACTTGAAAAAAAGTTTACGTTGTAAGAGAGAATGCAACAAAATTTAATAACATTGAGCATTGAGTGTGTATCTAGCTTACGATTATTATTGTTTATATTGCTGCTCATTTATATTATGCATGTGATTGTAAGCCTACGTGTGTGTGCATGTGTGTGTGTGTGTGTGTGTGTGTGTGTGTGTGTGTGTGTGTGTGTGTGTACATGTGGTGAAACACCAAACCAATGTGCCAGGATCTGGACAATAAAGATGTATCTTTATCTTATCTTACTTTTATTGAACTGGGATTGTGTTAATTTTTTTTTGGTACAGCTGTTACTGTTGGGAGATGGGCACAGGAACAATAAAAATGCCATGATGTGTTAATCGGTTTTGATGAGACGATCTTGCATGGTGAAGCCATTGTTTTGGGAATGTTTTTATTATAAAATACCTGCACTTAGCATCGCATGCTGATTTTTTTTTTCTGAACTCTGAAATATACTGCTTCAGAAATGATTGTATTTGTGATGGATAAGTACCGAAATGTCGGCAATACAAATTATTTTTCTTACTTCTCTTTACTGCCTTTTCTTTTTTCTTTTTCCCTATTCCTTTTTATTTCAAATCCTTTTCCACGGTCCCCTCACCTTTTGCACCTCTTTGTTTGCTATTAACAAAATGTTGTTTGCATTTCATTTCTTTTTCTTTTCTGGTGGGTGATTATAAAAAAATACTTTGTTCTCTTTAGGGAGGCTCCACTCATTTTCCATTAAACAAGCCAAGACTGCCCAAAGGACATGTGAGTACCAGAGGAGGCCGACTACCATCATTCTCCACAATGAGCAGTCTAGGTGCCACTGACGTTCGCACCAAGATGAACCAGCAAGAAAGGGAACGTTCCTCGAGAGAGAGCTCCTCCACTGCAACTGTGAGCAAGTCCTCCATTGCGTTTGCCTTCAAGAAGCTGGAGACGTACGATACTAGTCATGGTTCCTCGGATTTCAGTTCATCGTGGGATGTGAGAAATCGTCGCCCAGTGTTGGGGGCTCGGGACAACGGTCAAGCAGATACGAGCTATGACCGGTGGGAGGGCGATGCGGAGAACAACGAGTTGAACAAAGAGAATCTATGCACTGATATGGTCAATCTGAAAATCGGCGTGAGCAAAAATGGTCAGAGGGTCATTTCTACCGAATCAGAGGACCATGCGCCCCCCCCAGGTGGACAGACACGAGATTTGCGGGCATTCCTTAATGAGAAGCGCAGTCGCCACCAGTCTGCAGAGAGCCAGAGTTCAGAGACTTTGCAGGACACATGGGCACGGACATCTACGGAGGGAAGAGGAGGTTGGGGATCCTCCAGAGCCCGGGGCAAGGGCAAACGGCAGGGTGTGGTGAGTCATGCTTTTTTTTTTCTTTTGTGTTGGTTTTGGGAGTTTCATTTTGTTTTCTTTTACCTGTGCCACATTTTTAGAATTGACCTTTCTCATTATGGTTGTTGTCCCTTTTCGTTTATTTAAATTGCAGCATCTTATCCAAAAAATTAGAATAGCAGCAAAATCCAGACTTGTACGTTGTTTTCTTCAAACAAAAGAATGGAAGAAGAACATTTAATCTCAGCATTTATTTTCTGTTTAAAGTCTTATTAAAATATTAATTGTGTCTGTTAGGTGTCTTTCTGTTTGCAAATACAATTCCTCAAAATTTCAGTGGCATTCATGTTGTCTCAATTTCTTTGAATGTATCTCTACTTTTCTAAATGACCAGCTAAAAAGCTAGTTAAGGAAAAAAACAAAGTGCTAGATAAGAAAAGAAAAAACAATTCTTTACGTGGTATTTTCATTGCATGCTAATGAAAGATGCTTATAAACAACTTTTGGTGTAAAGATGTTTTTGAGGTCATGTAGGAAATTGTCCTTTTCTTGTCTCATCAAAATGACTTGTTGTGGAAAGTGCTTTTAAAAAAGGTTTGTCTGACTTTCTGTATCCAACCCACATTCTCTAAACTTTGGTTATACAGAGTTATAATTATACTGGTACTGAAGATAATGTTTTTAGCTCACATTCCTATACAATACAATACAGCGCTAGGCACTTGACAATATCTTCACCTTTACACAGATACACGTGAATAGTGAACGAACGTACATAAATTTGATAATGCTTTTTAGATTATAACTAACGCATAAAGAGGCATTCATATCGTCATAGCACAATTGATCATGATATGCACATCACATTTTAAACATAAAAATTCTATATAAATGACCAACTATCATGATGGAATTGCACAAGGTATGTTTTAAATAAAATAAATCAATTAAAAATTTTGTCTCAGACTTCATATCCATCATATGTTTATGGAGTTTTTTGGGAAGTATTTTGTGTAAACTGCCACTGCTACAGATGCTTATACACCAGTATACTGGCAAGGTCCTTCGCTGTCTCTTGTAAGGGTAATGATTAAAGCAAGAAGATTTTATTGCAATGCAGCATGCCTTTCCCATTGAAGCAATGTCAGACGCAGAGCCAGGTTTTGCACCCGTGACTACAGGGTTGCCAATCAGGCAGCCTAATCGATAGACTTCTAACGGCATGAAAATGCTTTTGTAGAGATTACTTACAGCTTTTTATTTAGAAAAAAATATTTAAAAAAAAAGAGTGGTGGTGTGAAAATGAGTTTGAGAGAACAGAAACTGCTAGGCTTGTAACAGTAGTATTTGACATGTTTTACGTTTGAAACGATGCTGATTGCATGTTTTCAGGATGTTGAATTTTTACGTCAAATCATGATAATGACTGAAAACACCAATGAGAAGAAGGTATTTTAGCACTTTGTCAGTCCCGGACTGACGTTTTGTTCATTACCTCAAATATGATGTTTGCTTTGCTACTAGCTGATAAGTTAATGTCTGTTTGCCATTTTTTGTGAGATCATTATGGGTGGGCGGAGAGGGCCATTGGTGTTATGGGTCCTGTTTTTTTTGTTTGCTTTTTCTTTTCTGTCTCTCTTGCTGTTGCCTTTCTCTAAATAGCCATTTCAAATGGATAATGAAATACTCTGTCACATATTTAAGTGTTCACTGTGTTCAAATTGAAATTGCTGGTTTCACAATGAGCCGATATTCTTAAACTTTTCAGGAATACAAATTCAATCATTTTTAAAAGTGAAAAAAACCCAAAACAAACAATACGTAAAGTTAACATAACAGGTTTATTCCCGACTTACAAGAGTGTGGGGGTGGTCTATAAAAGTAGCATGATCAGTAGCACACATGATGTCCTCTTGCATTGATGACGGTCTGACATTGTTGCCACTTGGAATCAATCAATTGCTGCTCTGCCTGTTGAGGGATGACTATTTCACTCTTCATGCGATGTTCTCTCAAGTTGAGGAAGTGTCTGAGGCTGGTGTTGTCTCCTTTGAATGCCACTACAATCGAAAAGTCTCATAGCTGCTCAATGGGTTTAAAATCTGGTGAGTAGGCAAGACACGGTTGAAGAACTGGGATGTTGTTTTCTTGTAGGAAATGGGTGTTTCTGATGTTGTAGGGCGTCAATCTGATGGGAGGAGCTAGGCGTCTTTCTCAGAGTCCAAATTCTTTGAACCTTCTCAATACAGTCATTTTTTATATCTGGTTGACAGGTCGCATGTTGTTCAACTCATTTCTGGTTTGTCTTGCTTTTTTAAAATGATTTCATAGATGCAACAGGCGTATAAAAAGATCCTCTCTTAGAGTAGTTTTTTTTCTCCCAAGTCGACGGGGTTGATCCTTTTGTGGTCCTGTTCACTCATGATCCATTATTGAGTACACAGCTCTTCTAGGTACATTAAAATGTCTCGCTGAGTAACCTCCGCAGATCATTTCAACATGCTGATTTCACAGTTTCTCTTTGGCGTGTCATTATGAAATGTAGACATCACAAGTTTTTACCTTTGGCAAATTGTTACAAAAATGACAAAGCTTTGATGTGTACTTGTACTTCTTTTTTAAACAAATCATTGTCATGTCATGAATACTTCTAAAAAAAACCACTAAACATGTAACAGGCACACAATAACAAAACCACCCGCGCATTCAGAAATCTGAAGACATCTCATCAATGACAGGTGTATCAGAAAGTCATTATGTAAATTTGAAAGTAATTGGTGCATGCTTAGTTTATTTTTTATTGAGCTTTAAAATGTGTATACTTGAAGATGTGACAGAGTATATGTTTCTTTACTGTAAACTAATGAGAATCTACAGATTATTTTTTTAAAGTTGATTATACTTGTGTGTAGAAAAATGTGGACATTTTCAATTAAACTGAATCTGTCGAAAGTTTGATTTGACCTAGATTCCCAGATACTGTGTTCCAGGATTTTATTTCAAATGACAGCATAGTTGTGTTTGGGGAGAAAGTGACGGGAAAATAACCTTTATTAGTCAATACTTCACGGTTCCTTTCTTCAACGAAAAAAGCGATGTAAAGTATATTTTGTGTAATTTAGAGGCAACAGATTTCTGTTTCATTAACCTCTTTGCTGCCGCGCCCGTAGAATTTACGGGCCTGAACCGTGTGGTGCTGTGCCTATGGCCCGTAGAATTTACGGGACTGTGGTAGGAGTTGTTCTGATGCCAATTATAAGGGAAGTTACCGCATAATCTTGTAATTGTTATTGACCTTCCCTTTATGTTTACCTCCATTTTTCACCCATTTGAAAGCAACAGATTCAGATTTTAGCTTGAAGAGAAGATTAGAGATTAGATCTAGATATACACATCTAGATCTAGATACCACACAAAAATGATTTACTGGCAGTAAACACAGATGGGCGTACATGTGTATATATATATATATATATATATATATATATATATAATGGATTGTACGAGCGTTGTATAAGGTAGGAAAAGCCTCTTGTCACTTCCACTTTATCTGCAAACACTTACACAACATACATTCCCCCTTTTTAAAAAATCAGTTTATCATTACTCAAACATGTTTTGTTTATATGTTATTTGGTGTTGTTTTTGCCGTCATGTTTTATTACTAGCTCCAACTTTTCTCCATCTATCTCTCAATGAAACCCCCCAAAATGATATCATTGGAAATGTGGTTCTCAATGTAGAATGTATATATGCAGCAATTTATGAAGAAATATGCAGCAATTTATGAAGAAATATTCATAAATAAAAAAAGGTATGGGAGTTGGAAGGTAGAGTGGGGGGTCACCCCTGAGCAGCCTCGGTTCATGGGAATGCTTCTTTTTCCCTTTTTTTGTTGTTGCTGTTTTGGTTTTTGTTTGTTTTTTTCCCTTTTTTTGTTGTTGCTGTTTTGGTTTTTGTTTGTTTTTTTCCCTTTATGTATAACCCTTTTTTGCATGTGGCCATCTAGTTTCCCAGTTTAGCTTTTGTTGCCTAGTTCTGTTTGACACTGATGCTGTTTCTATTAGTTTAGTTCTGTTTGACACTGATGCTGTTTCTATTAGTTCACAGCTGAAAAAGGGGGCTCTGTTTTGTTAGACCGGTTCATTTTTTCGCATTTCTCTTTGGTTTTGGTTATGAATTCTGCTTATATTCAACATTCTTTTTCTCCGGTGACCAACAAAAAATATTCCATGATGAAAATTGTTTTTGATGATACATGCTCTCTTCATTTACATTTGCCAGGGAGAATTTCTATGTGTGGGAATAGGAAAGAAATTTACAAATATGTAGGTCAAGTGTTATGTTGAAATTTGTATTTCAACTTACGGAAGGATAATTTTCACTTTAATAGTTTCAATTCTTTAGGTTTTTCTCAGTTCCTCGATGTCTTAATCTTGACTAAGTTGAAATGGGTAGCTGTTGTTCTGAAAGTATTGTTACAATAACGTAATGCAGTCGAACCAACCCCCACTAGGGCAGTGTTACTGACTGAAATTGTCTTTAGGGCATTCCTGAAGGGGGGGATATTAACATGTTCTTAGGCTCAGAAGAATTGTAGACTGGCTCTAATTTATTATGTCATGTTTATACTGTGCCGTGATCGTTTGAAGTGCTGACTCTTGACTAACTACTTGATATTTTCCCTTGTTTTATGAATCAAAACCCCCGCAAGAGTTGATGTTTTCTTGTCAATTAATATAGTGTTGGTGTTTTTTTTGTCAGTTGATGTAAAAAATTGAAGTTTTTAAAAATATTTCATGAACTACTATTTCTTAGACATTGATGATTTTTTTGTTAGTTGATGTGAAAGGCTGAGGTTTTCTTTAATCTTTTTTTTTATAAACAAGTATCTCTTAGTTGATGTTTTAATGTCAGTTATTGCGAAAAATTGAAATTTTTTTCGTCTTTTATGAACAAATATCTGTTAAGAGCTGATATGTGAAAAGTTAGTTAGTTTTCTTATCATTTCTGAACAAAAATAATCCAGGAGTTGATGTTTTCTTGTGACCTGTAGCAAAGAATTGTTGTTTTCCTCGCATTTATGAAAAAAAAAATCTGTGTTCAGATTAATTTATGTTTTTATTGTTACTTGATGTAAAAGGTTGGTGTTTTGTTGTGGCCTAAGCAAACTCTGTTCAGAGTTCAAAATGTGTCCTTTCTGTTTTTCCGCAGGCTTCCCATATGGCCTTCAAACAGGACATACCCCCCAGGTTTGCCAGGCAACAGCAGAATGGAGATGGTGGTGAGTAGTGTTGGTTTTTTAATTTTCTTGTCCGAGCTTTTATTTTATGCCCCTGATGACACAGTTTAGATCAGTTAGGAAGCAAGCTTATTGGTTAAAAAAACATTTTTTTTAAATGTGAGGCCGCGTGGTGGAATCAGGCTCTCGTCAAAATAATGAAATCGAAGAAAACATCAGTTTTCTCCCTGCTTAGCAATTTTTATCAAATTTTTGTTTTTTGGCTCAACACCTTTTATGTCCATTTACAAACACATTTCATTGAGGATTTCACTGAAAACGTTGATTAAAGGGACAAAAATATAAATTTACAGTTTCCATGGACTCTCCAGCTTTAGAATTTACCAAGCTTTGGGGGCCATGTTCTCTCGCAAATTTACCTCTTAAACCAGGTGACCCCCACCTCCTTCAATCCAAAATATCTCCATTTCTATGGAAAATGGATGAGTAATTTTTTCATTGAAAGCAAGGCAAATGAACAAGCTTTAAAATGATATCAAGAACTCAATATATCCCAAAATTGACGAGAGCCTGATTCCACCACGCTGCCTCACAAATATTAAATACAATACTATACCCCCCCATCGGCACAATTTATATCTTTCAAGGAGCAAATTGTTTTGACCCTCCCTGTTAGGAAAACCACCCAAGGCAGATTCAGATACACACCATCCCAACAGACTCGATAAAAGATTCTTGATAAAATAATTCTTCTTATATTCAACATTCTTTTTCTCTGCCGCTCATGAATCAGACTCACTTTTTCCTGTCTGCTTCTTCTTGAACTTATCACACTTGAATTATGGTATCTATCATAATTATATACTGGGCCATCCTGCTGAGAGCCTCGTTTCCTGTCTCTTCCTGTGTGTAACAGGAAAGAGCTAATCCATCACACCACAGATGCTGCTGTGTGTTTGTACATGTGAGTGAGTGGCATGAATTTGTTGTAGCATATTTGTGTTGTGCAGGTGAGTATTCGGTGTGTGTGTGTGTGTGTGTGCATGCGTGTGTGCATGTGTGCGTGCATGCATGAAAAAGGATGTGTATGACTTTTTGAATAATTGTTAAATGAGACAGGTTGAAATCTCTCTTTGGATTAATGGGGATGCAACAGTGAATGTCTCACTAGGTCAAAATGTCCAGCTTTTGTTTAGATTTCTTGGTCTCGAGTAAAAAATGTGAAGGCTATGCCATGATGCCATCTTCTTTGTAGTGTCTTGTGACCGCCCACCAGGGCAGTGCTACTGACTGAAGTTGTCTTTATACCATTCCCAAAGGGGGGATATTAACTTATTCTTATGCACAGTATATAAAAGTAAGCGGAAAATCTGGCTTCCTTGCAGGAAAGAACAGAAAAATGTTCAACCAGATATGCACTGGCACAGTCAGTAGAAAGACCCTCAACGGCATTTTGGAGAGAGCAACGGAGCATCAATGGACATGTCCAGAATGCGGGGATATTGCTTCCTAAAACAATGAACTATGAACAATACGCACTGTAGAATTGTAAATGGGCTGATTTATCAATGTCATGCTCATACTGTGCCAGAACAACATAGAGGGAACTGTTGCTTTTTCTTTCTTCTTCCTTACTATCGCCACTTTTCCTCTACTTCTTTTGTATGTTTGTCACTCTTTTGTGAAATGCTATTTCCGGGGTGCCTTGACTTGACTGTCGAAGCAGACTTGTGCTGTTGAGGCTAGAGAGGTGAGCAGAGTAAGCCTGATTCTCCGTTTGTACTTCTCTGTTGACATCCACCCCTTAGCGTTCATATGACCTTATGCATTTGCTAGCGCCGTAAAACCTCACTAAAACATTTGTGTCATGCAATATATCAGGGTCCAAAGTTCAAGCTGCTGTGAGGACTGACCCATTGACCCCTCGACGCACCCACCGAGATGAAAACACGGATGAAGGAACAGGTGCGTACTGGTGGTGCATGGCTCACGCTGCTGACTGGTGTCTGTGGTGCAGTGGTTAGGTTCTTCATCGGAGCACCCAAAAGTTGGGAATTCAATGATTCCTAGGCCGGGATATCTATTTGATCAAGTATTGTCATCTGTCTAATGGCTGAGATGTGTTGTCCCTCTCAGTTTAGTCGTGTTCTAAATCTTCTGAATTGTGTCTACATGGGGATAAAATATTACAGTTACAAGGCTGGTTTAACTGCCCTGCCCTTGAACGCAAAATGTACAGTGGAGCCTACTTTGATAGCCACCTGTCTAAGACAATCACCTGTACAAGTGACTACTTGGAACTTTTCCCCCTTTAATGACACTGTCCACGTTGGTAAGACTGTGTTATTTTTATGTCTTGCTTTTCTTCATCCTGTCTTTAAATGACCGTTGTTGTGCAGATTTGCTTCTCTTTTCCCCCAAAAGGCTATTTATATGATGATAATATTAATATTATAATGATAATGATGAGAAGAGAAGAATGACAACAGAAATACTAATAATGATAATAATAATGGTAATAATAATAACAAGCTAGATGTTCAAAGCCCATGGTAATATTAATATTCCTTGACCCTTTCAGTCCTGTACATCATAGACAATGATAACTGGGAACCCCCGGAGAATGGAGAGCTCTATCTGCGCACTTTCCGCGACTACTTTGCTCAGCGCGGCCAACGCCCCCCTGACATTGACATTGTGACGGGCAAGGCTCACAAACGGGCTGGTTTCTACGGCCGCTTGCGGTGGAATGATCAGTTGTACTATCCATTAGGTATACACTCTACATATTGAAAATGAATTTAAAAAGTATTTTTGATAGTGACATGCAAACACACACTCGAATACACTCAATGCATGTTAATTTTTATCTCGTGGGCCTGATTGTGGGTGTGGTTTTGTTTTGGTAGTTGTTTTTTTTGGGGTTTTTTGCGAAAAGGTAACCTTTCATGTTTATTTACTTGAATATGACCTGCAAATTTATTTATAAATTAGATACTGTATTCTTTTTCAGGTCAATAATGATTACGTAAAGGATTGTAATAGCTACAAATGATGGTTTTTTTTTGGGGGGGGGGGTGGCGTAATGATCTCGGGTTTTGTGAAAGTCAAATGTGAGGCAGCGTGGTGGAATCAGGCTCTTGTCAAAATAATAAAATAAAAGAAAACAGCAGTTTTCTCCCTGCTTAGCAATTTTTATCAAATTTTTTTTTTTTTTGGCTCAACACCTTTTATGTCCATTTACAAACACATTTCATTGAGGATTTCACCGAAAATGTTGATTAAAGGGACAAAAATATAAATTTACAGTTTCCATGGACTCTCCAGCTTTGGAATTTACCAAGCTTTGGTGGCCATTTTCTTGCTAATTTTACCTCTTATATCAGGTGACCCCCACCTCCTTCAATCCAAAATATCTCCACTTCTATTGAAGATGGATGGGTAGTTTTTTTCATTGAAAGCAAGACTAATGAACAAGCTTTAAGATGATACAAATAACTCAATATGCCCAAAGATTGACGAGAGCCTGATTCCACCACGCTGCCTCACAAATGTTGAAATTCAAATCGCTCTTTACTGCAGTCGTTTTTCTGTTCTGTTGTTTTTTTTAAGATATCTTAGCTCATGACTGGGCCAAATTTTTTGTGGAGTACACCATAAAAGTAGTGTGCATTCAATAACTTTGTGGTTGTGGCTGATAATTTATTTATTTATTTGAAACAAACAAAAAAAGAAATCACCTGTGACTTTTGATGATGGTCTGTGAACTTTGATTATCAACTGTGACCCTTGAAAGCATTTTTATTTTTTTCTATCTATGAATTTACCGGTGCCTGTGATGTTGTAGTTAGGCACTTTGCTGACACAGTCAAGAAACATGAGTTCAATTCCAATGCGGGGAGAATTTTTATTGAGTTTGTCCATCTTTCTTCTGGGTTGTATTTCTCTCAGCCCGCGTTGGCCCTGACAGGCAACGTGGAAGCAGCCAGCCTCCTAAATGATCTAAACAGTGTTGATTTAGGCATAAAACTTCTACAATTTTGTATTACGTCTATAGCCTTTGTATTTTTTTGTGATGTTGTTTCAGAAATCTTGAGAACGGAGGAGGAGGCCAGACAGAATGCTGCCAGGTCCTTCTGCATTGAGAACAAAATTCCACGTAAGTCGCTAAAGCCGTTACATCTCTCCTATACCAAAGGGCATATATCTTCGCTTGCGATGGGATGGTTTGCAATTAAACAATTTTTTTTTTGTGGTTCGGCTGGATATTTATTATTTTTTTTACCGGACTTCCATAGAATTTGTTTATGAAATGCATCGCTATTTTATTCTTCTAAACCGTAAATTGACAAACTAAGTTTTGTTGCATGACCAACTTGTGTGTGTGTGGTTGCAAGGTTCACCACTGATAGATGTTCTTTTTTACTGTCCCTCTGTCTTTCTGTCTGTGTTGCTTTGCCCCAACACTTTGTTGCCTCTGTCGTGTTTCCTATCAAACGTCTGTCGTCCTTACCTTTCCTCCTTTTCTTTGTATGTTACTCATTAGTAACTTTTCTAATTTTTGATGATTTATAACCCATTTGTGTTGCAAGTGCTATAAAATTTTGCCTAAAACTTAGAGGGGAGAAAAAAAACACCTCCTTTTAGAGGTGGATGTTGGTTCAATGGTATCTTAAATTTAAATTTAGACTGGTAATGATGATTATGATAATATAGCGCATATATCCCTTCTGGAATGTACTGCACTGACAATTTTTTACTGTCATCGACAGGCTCTAAAATGTTCTGAAACACTCCCAGCTTTCTCGCAAGCATACCAAACTATGTTGAAAAGGGATGTAGTACCCAGATAAGCGTTTTATTTGATAATGTTGTTGGTGATTGGAGGGGGGGCCATTGGTAGGTCTTTCTTCTTTTTCCCCCTGTGTTGTTTTTGTTGGTCTAATTTACTGTTTTCAATGGATTTAGTGGTGTTGCTGTTAAGTTAAGCTCCTCATCAGCGCATGCAAAAGACATGAATTAAGATTCCCAAAATGTGAGTATCTCTGTCTGTTGGAATGCTGTATTACTCTCAACTTGGGAACTTGGGTGCTCTCCCCCCCCCCCCCCCCTACCCCCCATCCCCCCGGCAGTGCTATTGACTGAAGTTTCTTTAGGATATTCCCAAAGGGGGGATATTAACATATTCGTATGCACATTAGAATTTTTAATGGGCTGATTTATCAATGTCATGCTCATACTGTGCCAGAACAACATGGGAACTGCTGCTTTTTCTTTCCTCATCCTTACTATCGTAATTTTTCTTATACTTCTTTTGTATTTTTGTCACTCTCTTAGTAACTGCTATTTCCGCGGTGCCTTGATTGTGGAAGCAGATTTTGTGCTGTTGAGGCTAGAGAGGTGAGCAGAGTAAGCCTGATTCCCCGTTTAGTCATCTCTGTTGACATCCACCCTTTGGTGCTCATAAGACCTTATGCATTTGCGAGTGCCATAAAACCTTACTAAAACTACTAAAAACAACCTGGGTGGGTGCTGACAGGCAGGTTCAAAGCAGCCGGACTCCTTTAGGAGCTAAATTATTTGGATGGGGGCACAAGACACTAGCTATCACAATTTCTGATTGTTGTGGTCACCCTCCTTAATTGTTTTCCCTTTATGTCGCCCTCCCCACACACCAGTTCTGGGTTCCAAAGAGGACAGCAAAAAGAGTTCCTCCGTCCTGGGGGACATGAGCCGCGAGACGCCTGTGGCCAACTTTACACCTCCATGGCTGGCACAGTCCGGCCTACAGTCTCTGGTACAGACGGAGAGCTCACCAACCTCGGCAACAGCCCAGCCTTCACCTTCACCTTCACCTTCTCCTGCGAGGTCACGAACGACAGTGGAGCCGTTGTCGCCGGCAGAAGTGCCCGTGAGTGGGCCATGGTACGCTGCGGCGGGCTTGTCCAATGATGAACTGGAAGGGCGGGGCGCCGCGGCTGGTGGCTCGTCTGATCAACGGTCGTCTGGCACCGGTGGTTGTACCGCGGAGGTCATGGAGAAACTGTTTAAGGTGAGTTTAGAATTGTTGTACGGTTTTGTTTTTGTTTCTGGATTATAAACAAATTTTTTTTTTGTGGGGGAGGGGAGATTGTATAGGATTGTCGTTTGGTCGGTGAGACTTTTTTTTTTGTCTTTTAAAAATTGTATTAATTCGTTTATTTTATACAAAGGGGAGGGCTTGTAGGACTAATCCAGTGCTTCCAATCTTCTGTACTTTTACAGAAATCAGTCATTTTTGAAAATTCTATACTTGCTCCCCACCCTCCCCCCGTCATTATCAACTGCATTTGTAAAAGATGCAGTTGTGTAGGGCTCCCGATATTCTGTAGCAAGGGATTGGTTTTTGCTTTTGTAGTGTCTTGGACTGGATAAATTCCGGATATTTATGGTAATTCCCAGCAATGAGTTAAATTAGAAACCTGCCAGATTGTGCATTTCATTCACTCAGCCATTATCTCTGTGCATTCATTGCAGGGTGGTCGGCAATACTTTGTCACCTGCTAAATGGTTAAAATCTGGCTAATCATGATAATGACATTTTGTACAAATTTCATCCCTTCTTTCATGTACTCATTCTTTCTGTCTTTCTTTGCCGCAACTGGAAAATGTGTGTGTTGATCAAGGAAATTGACTTGTTATCTTAGAAAGGAAATCACTGTCCGAAAGATAGTTTTAATGAAACGAGTGCTTTGTGCTTTTTTAAAAAATGGATGGAGTTTTGAGTTCTTTGTGTATTTTTGTGTCTAGCTACTGACAGAAAGTGGACTGTGGGCGCGGGCCATCCCACAGTTGTATGAGCAGACGTACGGAGAGAGCCTAGGCTTCCAGTTAACACCTGAGTCCCTGGAGCCGTGGTCCGACTTTTTCAACGTGGAGCAACCGTGAGTGTTTAGTCGTCTTTTGTATCATTATCTGAAGCAGTGCTTGTCAGCCATTTTATAGCCGGAACCCACTTTTGCCACCTTTAAGTGGTTAAGATTTACAGTACTGCCCACCTACATGAATTTTCTAGAAAGGCATTAAATACATCTGTCACTATCAGGGTTATCTACACCTCTCACCAGATCTACCAAATTAACCGCCTGGGTTGGAAAGCACTCTTCTAAATTCAAGCGTAGCTTAGCAATAGATTCGGCAACTTCACTGTGACTGTAACCATCATATCTCATATACTAACCTGTCTCACTTAACGTAATTTTTTGGGGTTTTTTTTACGCACTCTTATTTGGTAACTTTGGGTATCCCTGACTGGGCTTGCCTACATTGAAATGTCTGCTCTATTTCTTTGCAAATAGTCTAAACATTTTCATTTTTTAGGGATTTACCGAGGTTCATAAACGAAAATAAAAATGTTTGATAGGGCTAAAAACCTCTAGTACATATCCACACAGGTGCCAAGAACTCTTGTTAGGTTTAATAAAATTCTTCTGTTCAGATAGATAGTGTGCGCGTCCGTGCCATATCGCATGTGCATCACTTTACTCCATCCAACAATTTACATATATGTACACTTCTCTATGTATTTTCCTCCACAGAATCACAGGCCGTGCAGTCATTTACCCGATCTTGTCTGCGGCAGATAAGCTTCCCTCTCTCATGAAGACGACGGACACAGTCTCTCCTGCCCCCAACATGCCTTCCTTGGTACCAGTGCCGCAGTTGAGGCTACCTGCCATAGGGTACGTCGAGATTTTCGTTTCGGTTCTTAAGTTGACTGGTTAGTCAACGATCTACTATAATGCATGTCCAAATTGTCCAAGAGGGCTTTCATTTGTCAAGGATAACAGTGTTTGTCTCAGACAGGTGGATGTCTTGGACAACATTATATTTAAAAAACCAAAAGTAAGGGGTTAAGTGGGGGAATGATCGGTTAGTGCAGATTTGAATTGACTGTAGTTTTCTCTACGGGTTGTTGGAGGGGGCTTCTGGAAGGTTTTTCTATTCTTTACTTCTGTTGTTTGTCTGTGTACTGGTGGTCGAAGGGAGATTCTGGCAAGTTTAAAAAAATGTTTCTGTCAGTCTTTGTGGGTGGCAGGAAGGCACTTCTGTTAAATACTTTTGCTTTTGTTTGTCTTAGATAGCTAGAGGGTCTGTCTGGTAGGTCTAGCACCGTTTCATTTTCTCTTGGGTCTGTCTTGCTCGATGTTGCAGTGTTCCCCATCTGATAATGACTAAAGTTATGTTGATACGACTCTTTTCCTCTCAGACGAATAAGAATATGTGTTTTTGCATATTCCAAAAGCTGTCTACTATATTTTAGTAAATTCTTAACGACACACTTTCTTGATTTTTTGTTATACAGTCAAAATTGTCCAAGATGGCCACTTTAGGTGGCAGTCTTGATCAGTGTCATTATAATGCAGAAAAAGTGCAACAGGGAAGCAGTCATTTGTTCAGATGATGGTCTTGACAGATGGCTGTAAAAGCAGGTTTTGAAACATTTGAAATGAACTTTTTCCTGTTTTTTTGGCATCAAGCTTGTCAGCCACATGCATGGAAACCCTTCTGGCAAGGAAAGAGACAATAAATACAGTCAAGTCAAACCTGCTTTAGGGGTCACATCTCCATGACGGGCACCTGCACAAACAGCCACTGTTCCTTGACACCTGTTCATTTTTCCTATTATCTTTAACGTGTCCGTGACGGTCTCCGTCAAACGCGACCATGGGCAGTCATTTTAGTGACAAATCGGCTTCAAAACCTCAGAGCAGTCACTTCAGTTTTTGGCAAACCCACCCTCATACTTTGTGCATTCAATCAGTGCAAAGAACATATGATGGATTACAATATTTTAATGGAAATGAAATAGAAATTTCAGATTTTATTTAGACAATCTGTTGACTTTATCTTGTTAAGTAAGTGTGCATAACTCTTACCCTGTCCTCAGTGGCCATCTACTTTTCTCAGAGATCTTGAGTGGCCATTTTTGGCATGTTCAGCTGAAAATAAGTTTTAGTTTTAGTAAGCATTTTACGACACTTGCAACACAATAAGGTCATATAAGTACAGAAGATTAGAGGTGTTACGGGAGAGTAACTAACACATAAAAGAAGTAGGGGAAATAGAGACAATAGATTTTTTCTTATAGGAAAGAAGGAGCAAACCACATAAGAGCACCTGCCAACCACCCTCTGTAACTAAATTTTAAAAAAAAATGTTTATTTCGTCAGGAATGAGCTGACGGTTTTGTTCAGTTTTGCGTACTCTGCGGAAGAGTTGTATCTCCAGTCGGCGGAGAGTGAGGACCTGGTGTACCAAGTGGACGAGATTCTCGGCCAGAAATGCCCCGTGAGTAGTTGAGTTGTTCTCTCTTCATGCCTCTCCTGTCTCTGTCTGTTTCTCTTCCTCACTTTCCTCTATCTGGTACTCTGTCTGTTCCCCTCTCTTTTTCCTTCTCTCCCCCCCCCACACACACACACACACTTACACACACACTCTTTCTCTGTCTCTCTTTCAAAGTGTGCTCTAATATCTCATGTGGAGTTCAGAATTGTTTGCAGGTCTATCAAAATTTGGGTCTCCTGTATATTTGTATTAAAATTTGCCCTTTTATAAAAAACAAAACAAAACTATTTATTTCCAACTTTTGGTTTCCAAATTTATTGTCACATATATTTTGAAAAATTTTGTCGTTGAAAAGCACACTTCTTCCCTTTTTTAAAACCCGATATTCTGTGTATTTTTTGTGCATAATATTTGTTTTAAAAAAATAAAAGTGGACTCATTTCCAACAGTGCTTTCAAAATTTTGGCATCTTGTTTATTTTTGCTGTGAGAAAAGTACAGTGTACAATGGAGTCTATGAAGACTGAAATCTGTGGGACTGTCTGATATTCTTCAATTTAGCAATTTTTTCGGTGTAAGTCTTTGTCTCTGGCAAACTGCTCCCGGCGGCTCGCGGTCAGAAACGCTGTGCCGGTAAGCTGCTGGCAGTGGCTCGGGCGCATTACGACGACTTCGACATCAAATTACTTTTCTGCAATTGCCAAAAACAAGTCTTTTTTATATGGAGATCATTCATTAGATGAAGAACTATCGAAATAAGTTCACTTTTTCAAATCTATTGACCAGTTTAGTGACATATAATGTCAATTTTAGATTTCGTATCAAATAGGGCCCAGACATAGTGGGTTTACCCCCCACTGAGATAAAGAGTTAAAGAGGTAGCTGGAATCATAAAGTGAAAAAAAAAAAGGTAGACCTGCATGTTTGCCGACAATCGTCTGAAATCCGACAATCGCGACGCGACCCGCGAACCGGCCGATGCTATCGCTAGGCCCGCCTGTATCAGTCAATGTGCGTAGTGCGAGGCCTGGCCGACTGCCAGCGACCCATTTTTCTCCCGTCGGCTTTGTCGGCACTTTCGTTTTCGTGCCGACCGCCAACACGCGCACCGCCGACTGCCGACGTTGGCGTTTCCGACATAATTGTCGGAACCTGAGTAGAAATGCGAATACGAAAAAGGACGACAACCTAAATTATCTACTTTCAGTTTCGTGCTCGAGCGGCCATTTTGAATTTCGTTTGTTGACTAATTTAATTGTTCAGATCGTGTGGATTTATTCAAGTCCAACTCTCTTGTTCTAATAGGATCTAGATCTAGATTTATATAGATCATTATAGACCTCAATGGAGGATTCATGTTCCAATTCTATTGTGTCAAACCCTATCATAGGTTGTGCTGTAATATTAATATTGGTAAAAATAAGCATTTCATCAGGTGCGTGAATTATTTATTTATTTAGATCTAGAATCTAGACTCAGCTGAGTCCCTCTGTTCGGAATCGGATGCGGATTTCTAGTTCAAGGCCTATTCCTATCCACTTGTTCTACAAGATCTAGATCTAGATCTAGATTTATTTAGATTACTAGATCTATAAGGAGGATTCATATTCCAATTCTATTGTGTTATTGTATCAAACCCTACAGCAATGTAGATGTAAGCCATATAGATCTAGATCTATATGCTCCTTGTTTGTTTTGGAGTGTGGTTTTTTAATTTTAATTTTTTTTTTCATTTAGGAATTAGGACTTGTTTTGGCCTTTTTACATGAGGCCTGTTGCAGGTTCTTTTTGGGGGTGGGGTTAGGGTTAGGTCTCTTCTTTATTGTGTTTGTTGGGGTGGTCGCTCGTTAGTCGGATGTCCTTCCTTATGATACCCACAAAGGCTTTTTTTTTGGGGGGGGGGTTGCGCAAAATTTTCAGACAATCTGGTTGAGGCTCACATGCAGGTCTAAAAAGGAGATTCTGTGTTCTTTCGATGTGGCTGCCATTTTTGTTTATTAATCGTGTTTGATTTAAGCAGACTCCTTCGTAATTGTTTCATTTCCAACAGTCAAAATTTTGATCAGCTGTTTACGTATTGTTGCCAATTTGGAGCTGAAAAAATAACTCATTTCACTCTACGCTGTGTGTTTTTTCAGAACCTGCCCATAGCTGATGCGAAGGATGTCGGGGTCGGGGGTTTGGTGGCTGCCCACTACGAGGGAGGCTGGTACAGGGCGAGAGTGGACGCCGTCCAACCAGATGTGGTGAGTTGTCACAGTGAGAGAGGGAGATGCGAAGAGAGAGGGAGTGAGACAGAGGGAGGTAGAAGGAGTAAGGGAAGAAAAAGAAAGAGAGAAAAGGAAGGGGTGAGGGGTGAAATGAAAGAGAGAGAGGGAGGAAAAAATTGACCGTTCGAAAGAGGAAAAGGTAGAGAGAAATGAAGACAAGAAGAGAGAGAGGTAACGAAAATGGAAAAAAAAAGACAGGTGGATAGAGTCAGGAAGGAAAAAAGAACTATTGAAATAAGCATAGGGAGGGAGAATGAAAAGGAACGTTAACCAAATCAGAAGAGAGAGAGGAGATACAATGGAAGGCAAGCCGAGAGAGAAAGAAAGACAGACAGACAGGTGGTAAGGGCAAGAAAAAGACAGGAGAAAGAGAAAGACAGACTGAGAGAAAGAGATACAGCGGGAGGTGTTTGTTTGAGTATTCTTCACTGTAAAGAGCTGACAAAGCTCCTGTTTGTGTCCGTCCTTTGTTAATTAATCATGCGTGTGTCTGTTGTGGGCTGTTGCAGGTTCGTGTCTACTTCATCGACTACGGCAACAGAGAGCAGGTGTCCCTGACGTCACTGCGGGGAATCCCACATGAAGACCTGGTGCTGCGCACACAGCCTCTGGCCTGGCCTTGTGCGCTGAGGAAACCGAAAGTAGGTTTTTCGTTCTCCTTTTCTCTCTCTCTGTCTGTCTGTTCTGTCTCTCTCTCTGTCTCTCTCTCTCTCTCTCTCTCTCTCTCTCTCTCTCTCTCTCTCTCTCTCTCTCTCTCTCTCTCTCTCTCTAACTTCCTATCTGGCGACCTTTTGCTTCTTACAAGAATTTCCTGATGTTTATGTATGAAAGCTTTTACGTCATGTGATGCTGTAACTATCTAGAGGTGTTGTCAT
>NW_004797670.1:342797-353137 GCF_000002075.1 Aplysia californica
TTCTCTTCCTTCTCTGTGAAAAGTTCTCCTCTTATGCCTCCCATCCCACCTCTCTCCTTCTCACTCATTGTCTCTCTGAGCTCTTTCTTTTCGCTGAGGGCATAGCCTCTTGCCTGGCCTTGTACTCACTCTCTTTGGGTGGTTGATGGGTGCTCTGGTGTGGTTTACTCCCTCTTTCCTACCAAACATCTATCATCCTTATCTCACCTCCTTTTTGTGCTTGTTACTCTCTTATAATACCTCTAATCTTCTGCACTTATACGACCTAATTTGATTATTGTGTTGCAAGTTGAGTAAAATGCTTACTAAAATATAAAACTTTCTCTTTCTTCAGAATCTGCAAGGCCCCTGGCTTCCCAACACTTATGATATTCTCAGCAAGATCTCAGAGACGACAACCTTTGTGGCCAGAATACTCTGTCATTCTGGTAAGATTTATTTCCAAGTACTTGTGAAAGTTGGGCCTTTTTAAATGTTCAAAATGTGGCAAACTTTTCTCTGCCAAAATTGGTCTCATTGGCCACAGCAGAAGCCGCAAGTCATCGTAACCTTAAATTCTTCTTTTTCCCTTCGAGAAATATTCTCCTCTGCAGATTTATTGTTTATCGTCAGACATTGACGGACGAGCTTTTATTATTAGTCATTTTCTCCCTCTCTGTTCTTTCTTTCATTTTCTCTCTCTCTGTTCTTTCTGTCATTTTCTCTCTCTCTCTCTCTCTCTCTCTCTCTCTCTCTCTCTCTCTCTCTCTCTCTCTCTCTCTCTCTCTCTCACTCTCTCACTCTCTCATTCTTACTCCCACTCTCTCACTCTTACTCATACTCTCTCTCTCTCACCCACTCTATCTCTCTCTCTCTCGCTTAGCGGGTATCTTAATTTTAGTAAGCTCTAGATATCAATTTAGCTGTATGGGGCAAATGGAGGTAAATTTTTGGATGACTATTGCTGAGAAAGAAGAGGAAAAGTTATGTCTCTGACATTATGATGCATATCTTCAGGGTCGTCTTGCGTGGTGGACCTGATCCTGCCTCAGGGTCAGCTGGTCAACTCGATGCTGGTCAAGCAAGAGGGCCCCTCTCAGCAGGTCACTTCCTCCTCCACTGTGGTCAGTGCGGCCGAGCTTGGCCAGCAGCAGCAGCAGCAGCAACAACAGGAGACAGGTGTGAAGGAGATCTCGGCCGGAACAGCTTCCTCTACTGTCCAGGCCGTGACTGCTGACCACAACAGGCCCGACAGTGACCAGAAGTCCAACAGCTCGTCGTGTGGCTCGCGACGTAGCAGTGTCATCTCGCATACTTCTACTGGATCAAAGTCCAAGGTGTTTGCTGATGACCCAGGTAAGATCATGTTGTCTTTAAACAGAAATGGATAAGCTTTTCTTTCATTTAGGATTATAAAAGATAATAAAGGAGTATTGTAAGCTGAAATATAAAAATAATTGTGTTGTGTAGAGGTAATGATTTTATTGAGTTTCTTCGTCTTAACTCTTTCCCTATGGATAGGTGTTCGCCATTTCTATCCCACCTATTTTTAGATTCTAAAAATGTGTTTGCATAAAACAGCTATAACTCGCAAAATATATAACCAGAATTTTTACCCCTTCCAGTTATTGAAAATTTAACAGACAACGTAAATGAGAAACCTGTGGATGTAGAATGCTTAGAAAGGACTATAATGTAAAGTGGAAATGAACACAAGTGATTAGTAAGAATGCCACCTGCAGTGGTGGAGCTTAGGTATGGGGTACTTTCATTTCCGGTTTGAAGTGGCGAGTTGGAGGGAATGAGTTAAAAGTGTGGGTACGGTTTTAGAGGATATGATTTATATATGCTTTTGGAAGGATTTTTTTTTTGTGGTTGTTTTTTTGCGGGGGGGGGGGGGTCGGAAAAAAAATTGTGCTTCTAATATAGAATTTTGTAGGCAATGGT
This sequence comes from Aplysia californica, assembly GCF_000002075.1. Taxonomy (NCBI): domain Eukaryota; kingdom Metazoa; phylum Mollusca; class Gastropoda; order Aplysiida; family Aplysiidae; genus Aplysia; species Aplysia californica. The sequence goes on from NW_004797670.1 coordinate 344,724, forward strand.
TTTATTTAGTATTTCCGATATTGCATTCCTAGTGGATATGGATTTTATGTTTTTGAAAAGTTGTTTCTTTTTGGGTTTTTATTTATTTATTTTTTTTAGTTTACGGAAGGGGAAAAAAGCATGTTTCTGATGAAGCTATCTCTTTGTGTCTGTCCAGAACCCCTGGAGGTCCCAGAAGACGAGGACTTTGCTGTGTACGTGTGTACTGTGTTGACTGAGTCAAGTGTGCTGGTGCGCGTCATTGATGCAGAGTACTCGGTATGTGTACTAGCAGTACTGACTGTTCTTTGGAGGCCTTGTTTCTATCATGGGTGGCTGGTGGACGGTTTGTTGTGCTCTGCTCTTGTTTTCTTCTCTTTCTATTACTGTTGTTTTTTAATGCTTTTATGTATATAAAAAAAAAATTGCTTTTTAGTCTTTTTTGTTTGTTTGTTTATTTCCATTCCAGGTTTTGTTACTGTTGTTGTCACTATTTCTATTGCTGTGTGTTCATTAATGTTTTCATTGCTGTTATTTTCTCCTGTTTGTTTTTACTGTTTTTATTATTGTTAATTTGTGTTTCTGTTTATTTTTACTATTTTATTACTCTACACTTTTCTCTTGTTTATGTTCACTGCTTCTATTGCTGTTGTTCTCTTTATTCGTTGGAGAGTACTGCTGTACTTCTATTTTCTCTCTGTTGTTTCTGTGTATCCATCTTGTTTTTTCTGAGCACTCATTTGAATATGACTTCCATTGAAAACTACCCCCCGTGGCGGTGCTACTGACTGAAGTGTCTTTAGGACATTTCCAAAGGGGGACATTAACATACTCTTATGCACAGTAGAGTTGTAAACAGGCTGATTCGTCAATGTCATACTCATAACTGTGCCTGAACTGCAACTGGGAACTGCTGCTTTTTCTTTCCTAATCCTTACTACTGTAATTTTTCCTCTACATCTTTTGTATGCTTGTGACACTCTTGTGACCCGCTATATCCGGAGTGCCTTGATAGTTGAAACAGACTTTGTGCTGTTGAAGCTAGAGAGGTGAGCAGAGCAAGCCTGATTCCCTGTATGGACTTCTCTGTTGACATCCACCCCTTGGCACTCATATGACCGTATGCAGTTGCAAGTGCAGTAAAAACTCTACTAATGTAAACCATTGAAAACTCCAGTCCTTTTTTCCTGTTTAGGGTTTTCTCAGTGCAGCAAACTGTCAATGAAATTAACCCGCTTTGCCTTTTGCCGTTACACTGATCAGTCCACATGGTCCAAATACAGCTCGTATATCATTATATGAGAGACCACATTAGCTTTAGTGGTGTTTGCACCTCAAAGCAAGAAATTGCAATGCGATGTTTCAAGAGATTGCAGGCTCCGGGGTTCCTGGTTTTGTGCCCTTTAGAAGGGCACTTTACATGAATTGTCTCGTTTGACTCAATTTTATTGTAGATGGACATTGCATTCGGAGTTCCTGCATGTTGCATGGGGTGTTAAACCCTTACAATTCCCCCCATTTTTGTTTGGTCAAGGTGTGTCGGTGTTTGCGCTGCCTTGTTTCCTCCCCTTGGGTTGTAGGTGCTGTTGATGGGTTCAGTATGTTTTGATACTTTTTAGGAAGGGACTTTCCAACCATACAAAAAGCAGTAAAAACTCTACTAATGTAAACCATTGAAAACTCCAGTCCTTTTTTCCTGTTTAGGGTTTTCTCAGTGCAGCAAACTGTCAATGAAATTAACCCGCTTTGCCTTTTGCCGTTACACTGATCAGTCCACATGGTCCAAATACAGCTCGTATATCATTATATGAGAGACCACATTAGCTTTAGTGGTGTTTGCACCTCAAAGCAAGAAATTGCAATGCGATGTTTCAAGAAAATTGTTTCTGCTCCTGTCTTACTTTGATCTGTGTATTTATTGTCTTTCTGGCTCTTACGTGACCATAATTGTGATTATAGCTAGTTTTGTTAAACCCGCCTTGACGTCTCATGCTCAATCTGCATTTGCCAGGACAAATTGGACGACTTAGAGCAACAGATCCGGGAGAAATTCGACAGCTGGCCGAAGCCTGTTGAGGTCAAGAAGACGAATGTGTATGCATGCATGCTTGAGATGGAGGAAGAAGAGGAAGAGGGCACCGAGGATGGAGAGCAGGAGGAGGAGAAGACGAAATACTACAGAGCCAGGGTCCTGGCGGAGAATAAAGAGGTGAGTTGTGTGTGGTGGTGAGTGTCGGTAGTTTGGTGGTTAGGCTGTCGGGCTCATAATCATGAGATTGCAGGCTCCGGGGTTCCTGGTTTTGTGCCCTTTAGAAGGGCACTTTACATGAATTGTCTCGTTTGACTCAATTTTATTGTAGATGGACATTGCATTCGGAGTTCCTGCATGTTGCATGGGGTGTTAAACCCTTACAATTCCCCCCATTTTTGTTTGGTCAAGGTGTGTCGGTGTTTGCGCTGCCTTGTTTCCTCCCCTTGGGTTGTAGGTGCTGTTGATGGGTTCAGTATGTTTTGATACTTTTTAGGAAGGGACTTACCAACCATACAAAAAGCAGTAGTGAAGAATATTGTTACAAAATATCATGAAACAAACCATTTTTAATAACGCCAGCCAGTGACAACTTCTGTTAAAGATGAGAGCGGGCTTTTTTTTTTTTTGGTTCTTTTTTTTTTTTACCTGGAGAGTGAACTGTCTCATGGTGCTCATATGACCTTATGCAGTTGCGAGCGCCATAAAACCCTCTACTATAAAAAAAAAAAAGTGAACTGTCTTGTAGTGTGCTGTGTTTGGTGTTTGTTTTGATATTCTTTCATCTGTTGATTGAACTTGATCAGAGCAGGTACAACTGCATGTGTTTGGTCGTGCTATCTCGTGGTGGAGAGTAGTTCTGTACTTCTATATTCCTTCTGTTGTTTCTGTGTATGGATAATTTTTTTTTTATGAGCTCTAAATGACCTTTTGATGTACTTCTCTTTATCCGAACAAACAAAACTGAAAAACACTGAAAAACTGACCCAATAATGTCATTGTGTCCACAGGAGAAGACAGTTGACATCTACTTACCGGACCATGGCCAGCAGGAAGTAGTCAGCCGCCACCAGCTGCGAGAAATTGACCCCAAGCTCAACTCCTCTCTCTCCTACCAGGTACTTTTTTGTTTTGTTTGCTAGATTTGTTCACTGAATCGGTGGTGCTGTAAAACACCTACTAAATCAATCAATCGAGATTTGTTCACATTTGCTCAGAAAGCCAATTTGCTTCGACCCTACTTGTCAGGGACGACCCAGTCTAAGTGATATATAGATATAGCAGCATGCTAGCAGACAGACTGAGATAGTTTAGGGCCACTGGTAGGTCTCACTTCTTCTTTTTTCCCTCTGTTATTGCTATCTTTGCTTTTTTTTTCCTCTGCACTATATGACCATTATTGTGTCAATGTGCTCTCTTTATTAAAACCAAATCTCTCAATGTTAGCTAGTTTCTGAGATAAAGCTCATATGCCTCTGTCATATCGTCGTCTAGTTGTTCAAATGTACTAAACCCAGAAAGCAATGTCTTTCAAAAGAGAGAAAAATCTGTTTCTTGTTAATAATTGTATACATGTAATGTATTTTTCGTTGCTTTTTTTTTTAGCGTCTTGAATTTGAATTTCAGCAAAATATTTTTTGAACACATGCTTCCTATACCACAAATTAAGAAACCGCAGTAAAAAAAAAAAGAAGAGAATTTTCACAATTTTGGGCTTATTACATATCTGAACGGCTTGCCAAACATATCTTTTTTAACACAATTACTAAATGTCTAATCTTTTCACTCTCTCCCTCTGTGGGTGGTTGGCAGGTGCTCTGGTGTGATTTGCTTCTTCTTTCCTATCGAACATCTATCGTCTTTATCTCCCCTCCTTTTTTGTGTTTGTTACTCTTTTGTAACACCTCTAATCTTCGGCACTTATATGACCTTATTGTATTGCGAGTGCAGTAAAACTAAACTAAAACTCTCTCCCTCTCTCTTTCTTCCCATCAGGCGGTCTTGGCCAACCTCCACGGGCTGGACAGTATCCCAGAGGGGCAGCGTGTTGTGGCTGCCGAGGCCCTGATTCACCTCACACTCACCGAGGCTACCACCTTCATGGCCGTCAGGAAAAACCTGGAGAATCTTAACGTGGGAGGAGCCTCCACCGTGGATAAAGTGCTGATCTCTCGGGTCAGAAAGGTGGGTGATTTGTGGTTTGTGGGTCAGGTTGGCACATAGTTTGGGGAATTTGATCGTTTTTTGGCGTAATTTCTGATTATTTTCCGTTGTCATTCTTTGTTAAAATTAACAGCATTGCATAATTTCACATTTTTGGGCTCAGTTTGCATAATTTCAGAATATTTTTTTTCACAAAAACCACGGAGCCAGCTTGTGGGTTAAGTAGGTCGGTGATTTGTGGGTAGGTAGGTTGGTATGTAACTTGTAGGCTAAGATGATGGGTGACTTGTGGGCTAGGAAGGACTAAGTCTTGTGCCCCAGGACATGTTTGAAGCCCTGCTGACAAAGTAAAATCTATTTTGTAGTGAAGATAAAATGTTCAAGGTGGAAGCAGCCTGTCTTCTAATTGATCAAAATTGTGTGGAGGACTATGTAAAACATTACAATGAATTGGTAACAGTCATGGTGTCGTATTCTTTGGAAAGGGTCTTTTCACGAATCTGCCTCATTTCACACAGGTGGGAATAGACAGTCGAAAGTTCTTGTCTGTCTGTGAGTGTTTAAACGTGTATAATCAGCAGTTTGCACTGTATGCTTCATGGAAAGCTGAGAATGTTTCGGAGTCTGGTTCTGGGTTCTGCTGAGGTAATAATAGTTGTTAAGCGCATATGGCATGCTGTAGAGCCAGGATATGTGCTAGATGAATGCAGTTCTTCTTCTTCCTCCTTTTCCTCCTCCTCCTTCTTTTTCTTCTTCTCCCTCCACCTCCTCCTCTTCCCTCTTCTCATTGTTATTATTATTATTATTATAATTATTATTGTGTTATTATTATTATTATGATACTAGCTGGGTACCCATTGGATGAACAGACTCCAAAAAATCGATCGTCAAGTCATTGTGGAACCAGTGCGCACTGCTTATGAAGGGAAGCCTCACTTTTTTTACAATGGCGTCTTAGAAGACGGACTTTCTGAAGATTAGATCTAAACGAAACTAATGAAAAACTGAAAATTAAACTACAGTGACTTCAGACTTCTTATTACAACTGTGCACCGTTTAAATGATTCTGAGCCACAGTTAATTTTTTCAAATTAGAAAGTTAAAAGTGGTTTAGATGTTTTAGGCGACCAAAGTAAAGAACTTTCACAAATATTATATATATAGAGATTAGTAGTAGTAGTAGCAGCAGTTGTAATATTGTTGATATTATTATCAGGGTTGGGTTGATTAAAATCAGGTTGATTTAAATCAGTTGATTTTTTTGATTTAAATCAACTTGATTTTTTAAATAAAAATCAGTGATTTAAATCACTTTAAAAAAAATTTATTTTTATTCAGTTTTTACACATTTCAACATTCAGAATTCCTTTCCTTGGTTTCATAAAACAGATACAAGGTTTAGTAGACTAATACAATCATGCTTAAAAGTCTGCTTTCCCCCCTTTAACTGTAAAATAATACAGTATTCAATTTACTTTTTTTTTCATAATTGAAATCAGAGCTGGTTTGATTTAAGTCAGTTGATTTTTTAAATTTTAATCAACTTGATTTTTTAAATAAAAATCAGTGATTTAAATCACTTTTCAAAAAATGTATTCAGCTTTTACATATATTTAAACATTCAGAATTCCTTTCCTTGGTTTTATTAAACAGATATAAGGTTTAGTAGACTAATATAATCATGCTTAAAAGTCTGCTTTCCCCCCTGTCACTGTAAAATAATACAGTTCTCAATTTACTTTTTTTTCATAATTGAAAACCAGGGTTGGGTTGATTTAAATCAGGTCGATTTAAATCAGTTGATTTTGTTTTATTTAAATCAACTTGATTTAAAAAATAAAACTCAGTGATTTAAATCACTTTAAAAAAATGTATTCTGTTTTTATATCTTTAAACATTCAAAATTCCTTTCCTTGGTTTTATAAAACAGATATAAGGTTTAGTAGACTAAAATAATCATGCTTAAAAGTCTGCTTTCACCCCTGTCACTGTAAGTAGTAAAATAATTACTGTATTCAATTTACTTTTTTTTTCATAATTGAAATTAGCTTTTTCTTTTTCTTTTTATACAAACACAAGCGCGCGCACACACACACACTGTAATAAAATGCAAGTTTATCTATGCATAATTACCCCCCCCCCCCCCTTCCTTTTAGACTGACATTTTCTTCATTTTTTTTCTGTAGCCATAATTCACTGGATGTAGCAGATTAAGGCTTTCTAAAATTGCAGTTGCTTAAATTAATCATTAGCTAAAAAAAACACCATGCATTTTGCACTAAAAGAACTTACTTTTAGCCACCAAAAATCCCAAACTGAGTCTGCATTTTTTTAAAAATCAAAAAAAAAAAAAAAATCCTATTTAAATTTAAAAAATCTGATTTAAATAAAAAAAATCGATTTTTTAAATTTTTATCCAAAAAAAAATAAAAATCACCAACCCTGATTATTATTATCGTCATCATTTGTGTTATTAGTATTATTATTGATATTAATATTATTATAATTATTTTTATTAATATTATTAATATTACTATTATTGTTATCAACTTTGCGGTCAGATCATGAGCTGCCTCCCGGCTGTGTCAGCGGAGACTGTAGCGGCCGTGTACCAGGACGTGTTTGGAACCCCGCTGGACAATGTGGAGGAGATCATCAAGCACATCCCTGGATATGGCTTCTGGAAAGAGTGAGTACACTCCGATTTATCCAAGACGGCCTTCGTGGGTGGTTGACGGGTGCTCTGATGTGGTTTGTTCTTTCTTTCCTATCTATTGTTCTTTATGTTTCCTCCTTCTTTTTTGTGTTTGTTGCACTCTCGTACCCCACCAGGACTATGCTACTGACTGAAGTTGTCTTTTGGCCATTCCCAAAGGGGGTATATTAGCATGTTCTTATGCCCAGTAGAATTGTAAATGGGCCGATTTATCAATGTCATGCTCATACTGTGCTGGAACAACATAGGCGGAACTGCTGCTTTTTCTTTCGTCATCCGTACTATGGTAATTTTCCCTCTAATTCTTTTGTATGTTTGTCACTCTCTTCTGAACTGCTATTTTTTGGGTGCCTTGATAATGGAAGCAGACTTTGTGCAGTTGAGGCTAGAGAGGTGAGCAGAGTAAGCCTGATTCCCCGTTTGGACTTCTTTATTGACATCCACCCCTTGGTGCTCATATGACCGTATGCAGTTGCGAGCGCCATAAAACCTTACTAAAACAAACTCTCTCGTTACACCTCTAATCTTCGACTCTTATATGACCATATTGTGTTGCAAGTGCTGTAAACTCTTGTTAAAACTAAAGCTAAAACTGAAAGGCATCCTTCCACTGTCGAAGAGAAGTGTGGTTATTTTAGACTGGTGGACATCCTTGACAGTGTCATTATATGTGTCATGATGTGGTGAAATCAGGCACATGTCAATTTTTTTACGCATGTGGAGTTAATGGTATCACCTGAAAGCTGATTCATTTGCCTTGCTTCCAATGAAATAAATATGTATTTTATCTTGAACAGATCCCAAGATATCTGCATTTGAAGGAAGTGAGGCTGCCTGGTTTCAGTGGGAAATTAGTGAAAAAAAATGGTTGTCCAAGTTTGGTAACTCCAATAGCTAAAGAGAACTGAAAAATGACGTAAAATCGAAGTGCAAATGTGCTTTTATACAGACATAAAAGAGGTTAAGCCATAAAATTAAAATTTGATAAAAATCACCAAACTTGCGGAAAAATGCGTGTTTCTCTGATTTTGTTATTTTGACAAGCACCTGATTTCACCATGCTGCCTTACATAGATGCCAGTGGGGGATGGGAAGTGGTCTTTTGTACAGGTGATTGTGTTTGACGAGTGGCTGTTTAGGAGGTATCAGTTAAAACTGACATTTGTTCATCCTCTTTGTGATAAGAAAATAATACATGGTACAGTCTTCGTAAAAGAAATACTTCTTTTTTTTTTCCCGTGGTCCCGCAAAAAAACCCCCAAAAGTCATCAGTGAGTTATTTTGTTAATTTCTATGGGCTGGTTGTGAATTTGATATAATTTTTACGATAGGAAATAGTTTTCAATAAGCTTAGAAACAAGAATATTATCACATACGGGTAGCAGACTGTCCAGTTGTCTTGTTTTTCATCTGCTGGAAATGTTCATTATTGATTTGAAGTGCTGCTCTTTGCTCAGTTGAAAATTAAAAAACCTTTCCATAAACTACTACTGAGTGAGTCTCATTAACAGAAGTTTTGTTGTCATT
>NW_004797670.1:353967-374114 GCF_000002075.1 Aplysia californica
TAGATAAAGAGTAAAAAAGAGAGACATAAAGAATAAGTGAATGGGGGAAAGAATATATGTAGAGAGAAGGAGAGAGAGAGAGGGTATTATTTATGTGAGTGGGATAGGGGGGTTCCTGTGAGTTAGTGTTGGTGTGCAAGTGAGGGAGGTCTGATAGTATGATTGAGATGTGAGGGAACCCTGTGGGAGAGTTTATACTTATACTTCATGTGTGGGGGTTCCAGTAAAGGATTTTATACTGTGTGAGGGTTCCTGAGAAGGACTCTATGCTGTGTGTGAGGACCTTAATTTGTTGTTTTGGGATCCTTGAAAGTAAGACAGTTGTCTTGTTCTCATCTGCAGGTGCAGTAAGCCAAGTTCCGCTATATGCATCTGGCCCGCTGTCTATCAGTAGTGGGTCCAGTGGGCTCAACCAACAGCAGCAACAACACAGTGGGATGCCCACCGTTGTCCCCTCGCCACGCCCCAGTCTCACATCGTCCCCCGCCCCCACACCCCCCTCTGGCGGCGATGAGGCCCAGCAACGGCTAGACCGCGTCAAGGACTACGTGCGAGAACAGGCCCCGCCTCCTCCTTCATCCCCCCAGGCTACACCGGGCTCGAAGCCCAAACCCCGCAGCGCTTACACGTGGACCAATCCCAAACTAAAGCAACAGCCACAAGGGGGTGCAGCGACCCCCGACTATGGAGCCACTGCGTGGTCGCACAACGTAGATGCCCCCACCTCACCCGGCCTTAACGGTGGGCCGCCGGGCATGCGCGCCATCACAGGAAATCACAGTGGCCAGCAGGTGGGGTCACCGCCATTCGACACCACCGCCTTGCCCATCATGGCCGACTCGGAGTGCGGCCATCTGCCGAGTCTGCCCCGGTTCTGGGAGTATGCTGTGCAGGAGTTTCATGAGGTCTTTGTGTTGCATGCGGAGAGTCCTTCTTCTTTTGTGGTAGGACTACATGTCTGTGTCAGTCTGTTTGTTAGCCTATCCAACTGTGTTTGTTAGCCTATCCAACTGTGTTTGTTAGCCTATCCAACTGTGTCTCTCTCTTTTTCTCTCTCTATCTTACTGTTACTCTCTCTTTCTGTCTCAGTCTGTATGTCTCTCTCTGTCTCTCTCTCTCTCTCTCTCTCTCTCTCTCTCTCTCTCTCTCTCTCTCTCTCCCTCTCTCTCTCTCTCTCCCTCCCTCTCCCTCTCTCACTCTGTACACAGTGAAGGGTTAAATATATAGTATTATCAATTGTTAGCAAACAGCGGTAATGATTTGTTATTAGCGAAGTGTAAACAGAAATGGGTTAAATAATCAATTGTTGGCAAAGAGAGTAGACTGCCATAAGCTGACAAAACGCCTTTTTTCATTTTGGTGCCAACATTTTTTATTTGCTAAATCGAAAGCCTGATCAGTTGCCCTACTTGCGTGAAAAAAACCGAAGTGAAACTGACTAGCTTTTGAATAAACTAGAATTCCAATTTCGGAATTGATCTATTTTTAAATGGTCCCGCTGACACAAAAACCTATTTTTCTCGAAACTGCTGTGAAGAAAAAAAGACATTTTGTTAGCTTACGGCAGTAGACAGAAAAGATTTAAATAATTTATTGTTTGTAAAGTGTAGACAGAACTGGGTTAAATACATTTTTGGCCATTAGTGTGAACTGGAAAAGGTTAGATATTACCATATTGTTGCAGTGATGAAGAAGATTTGGACTTAAATGACTCTTCTAACCATGTCCCCAGACTGTGCCGTCAGAAGTCAGGAAGGCCTTGGTCAACATGCAGGCGGAGATGGAGGCTTACTTCAACTCTACCCCGAGCCATGTAAGTGTCCTTTGTGTTCTCTTGTGGGTCTACTGGAGAGACAGAGAGAGGGGATTTGTATTATATAAGAGAGAGAAATGAGAGAGGAAGAGTTGGAGAATTGAGTGAGAGGGCCATGGAGGATAAAAGAGTCGGTGAGAAAGGAGGAGGGAGAGAGGGGGATAAAAGAATGAGTGTGAGAGAAAAACAGAGGGATTGAGAGAGACAGAATGAATGAAAAAGAGAGAGGGATATAATATCGGGAGTGAGAGAGAGAGCAAGAGAGAGAGACAGTAAGAGAGAAAGAAAGAGATGTAGATAAAGAGTAAAAAAGAGAGACATAAAGAATTAGTGAATGGGGGAAAGAATATATGTAGAGAGAAGGAGAGAGAGAGAATGTATTTTCTGAAAGCTAAAGGAATAGAGGAAATTAAAGAGAGATATAAATGAGAAAGAGGAAGAGAGATTCTCTGGCTTATGTATATAGACAGAAAAGGGAAGTTATAAAAGTGAAGAAAGAAGAGGCAGAGATGTGTCCAGAGATGAAGATGAAGCAGACAAGGGGGGAGGGCGGGGGGGGGGATGTTGTGAAGGCTAAAGAAAGAAAAGAAGATAGACAGAAATAAGAAAATGGAGAAATAAGCAGCATTATAGTAAGAGTGTTCAAAAGGACAAGAATGTCGAGTGAGAAAGATTAATGCAGGTGCTGTGTCCTTCACATACATACAAGCATGCTCTCTCATTTACACACACGTGGTCTCCCAATCTCTCCCACCAGCCCTTGACCCGTCTGTCCCACAAGTGTCTGTACGCTGTCAGAAAGGACTCAATGTGGCACAGAGCGGTCTTCCGGAAGCAGCTCAATCCAGGAGGGGTAAGTTTTTTTTTCTATAGCCTCATCTGCTCTATTTCTCCGTCTGTCTGTCTGTCTGTCTGTCTCCCCCTCCTCCTCCCCTCTCTCTCTCTCTCTCTCTCTCTCTCTCTCTCTCTCTCTCTCTCTCTCTCTCTCTCTCTCTCTCTCTCTCTCTCTCTCTCTCGCTCTCTCTCTCTCTTCCACCTTTCCTCGTGCCAAAATCTCTGCAGGCCTCCTCTGCCTCGATGCAGCTCTTCCCTCTACCCCGCTGTAATCCAAACTGCAAGGTCTGTCTCACACTTACTCACTCTCTCTGCTTTTCACACTGGCGCCAAACTAACCAATAGGCTAGGCCTAACCTCCTGTTATTGACCAACACGTCAGATTGCCCAATCGACAGCCAAATAGACCACATTTATCTCTCCTCACCTGTCTTTTACCAGTCTTGTCTGAAAAGCAGCTTAAAGGTTATTCACTAAAAAGTACCTTAAGAACAGCTGGTGGTCTGTGTAGAAATGTATTTAAAAACAACTGCGCTGTGAAATGGAAGATCTTGCAGTCAGTTATAATCAATCTGCCGCCCCTGTGAATTGGGGCGGTTGAAGGGTGTGACTGGTAGGTCCTTCTTCTTTACTTTCCCTCTGTTTCTTCTATTTCTCTGTTTGTCGTTCTTTTTTATGTATTGACTGGGAATTATGGTGTCTGTGTACTTCTCTTTGTGCTTACACTTTCTTCACAGAGGGTGTGTGGTTGGAATTTAAAAAAAACCTATTTATCCATAGTCTCTTTTTGTCTGTCTGTCTGTCTGTCTTTTCCCATGCAATGAATAGCCGTTTTACACCCATTGTCTCTTTTTTATCTGTTTTCTGTCTGTCTGTCTTTTCCAATGCAATGAATGGCCTTTTTACATCCATTTTTTTCTTTTTGTCTGTCTGTCTTGTGTCTTTTCCCATGCAATGAATGGCTGTTTTTACAATAGTTATAATAAATTTATTTACATCAATGTGCCACTCTTTCCTCCCCCTCCTCCTCCCTTCAGATCCAGGTGTACTACCCTGACCACGGCATGTACGACATTGTCCAGTCCCCACTTCTGTTTGAGCTGCCGGCACAGTTCTACGCCCTGCCCTTCCTGGCTCACCAGATGATTCTCGGAGGTATGCGATAGAGAGAAAAGTCTTCATAGGAATAATTTACTCTTTAGATGAATAGCCTACTGTTGTCCTAGCAGCTTGCATGATAGAGAGAAAAGTCTTATGAGGACTAGCTAAAACCTGTCCTGTTCATCTTCAAGATAGATAGAGAGAAAATTCTTCACAGGAATTACTTAGTCTTTAGAGGAATAGCTTACTGTTGTCCTAACAGCTTGCGTGATAGAGAGAAAAGTCTTTGAGGAATAGCTTACAATTTTCCCATACACATACAAGATAGAGAGAAAAGTCCTAAGAAGAGGGGTAGCTTACGATTGTCCTGTATATGTACAAGATAGAGAGAATAGTCTGTAGAGGAATAGCTGGCAGTGGTCCTGTACGCATAAAAAAGTTGAAAAAGTTTTTAGAGTAGTAGCTTACTCCTGTACACGTAAAAGATAAAGAGAGAGAATCTTGGAGTGGGAACTTGCTTTAGTCCCATTTACTTTTTCTTGTGTGTGCTCAGCGAGTGCTGGCATACAATTTGTTATGAAGGTGTGTGCTGTGAATTGTGCTCAGCGAGCGTTGTGTTGTGTCACGGCGCCGTGGAGTCATGGGCTCATCAATTTTTGGGCATATAGAGTGATTAGTAATATCATAATAATAATAATAAATAGCATTTGTATAGCGCATATCCTCGCTCAACAGCAGGCTCTATGCGCTTTACACTATATTATTACCCCAGCAGACAATAGAACACTCCGAAACATTCTCAGCTTAAAGCTTGTTCATTTGTCTTGCGTTTAACGGAAAAAAACAACCAAATCCCTTCTATCTTGAATTGAAGTCGAACATATTGGCGATTGAAGGTGGTGGGGTTGTCTGGTATGAGAGATCAAATTGGCTAGAAGGTGGCCGCCAAAGTTTGGTGACTTCCAAAGGTTGAGAGTCCTTGGAAACTGCAAATTTACACTTTTTTGTGCATATAGTGAACGTTTTTTTGGTAACATCTGCTCAGAGATGCATTTTTAAAAGGATATTAACGATGTTGAGCCAAAAATAGAAAGTGTGAAAAAAATTACCCAGCTCCCAGAAAAATGCTGTTTTCTTTGATTTCATTGTTCTGACAAGCGCCTGATTACTCCACGGTGCCTCACATGTATTTTTAATCATGCTGAATGAGTGTTAATTAATTTGTTATGGACTTTTGTGTGTTTTAATCAGTATCTGTGTGAGTATCTTTTACTTTTGTACAGTCTTAGAGTACGGTAGTAGCTTTTGTGTGTCTAGTAAACATTTCTATGGGTGGTTGGAGAGTGCTCTGGTGTGGTTTGCTCCTTCCTTCCAATCAAATATCTATAATCATTATCTCTCTTTCTGTTTTGTGTTTATTACTTTCTTGAAATTTCTCTTATATTTGGCACTTATGTGACTTAAATTGTGTTGCAGATGCCGTAAAACTCTTACTGAAAGTAAAACTAGACTTTCTCTCTGTTTTTCTGTCTGCCTGTCTGTCTTGTGCGTTTTCCTTTGCTCTAAAAATACCCATCATTGTATCCATGTGCTTTTCTTTGTTCTAACTTTTGTATCTCTTCTCTTGTGGGTGGTTGGCGGGTGCTGTGGTGTGGTTTGATCCTTCTTTCCTCTCAAACATCTATCATCCTTATCTCTCCTTTGTGGTTTGTTTTTCTGTTGCTGTCTAGCAAAACTTCCAAATCTTCAGTGTTATGTGACCTGTTTGTGTTGCAAGTCCTGTAAATCTCTTACTTAAACCAAACCAAACTTTCTTCTCTTGTAGTCCTTCCAGATTGGTACCCGGTCTGGAAAAGTAAGGGATGACTCAGCATTTTTCTTCCTCTGTTCATCTTACTATATAACCTTCCTTGTTTTATTCCCCAGTGGAAAAATGTTCTTTGCTTTTCTTGCATGTTGTTTTGTTTCATTAATTCTAGCCTGGGTCTGAGGTCATTTTCATGTCTGCTTTTGTGGGGAGCTTTTTTGTTTGAGATTGTGGGTGGTTGGCGGGTGCTCTGGTGTGGTTTGCTCCTTCTTTCCTATCAAACAACTTTCGTCTTTATCTCTCCTCCTTTTTTATGTTTGTTACTGTCTTGTAACTCCTCTAATCTTAGGCACTTATATGACCGTATTGTGTTGCAAGTGCCGTAAAACTCTTACTAAAACTTGTTTGGAAATTGGGGGGGGTTGATCTTTGTAAACAAATTTTGGAGGAAAGGGGCAAAATAAGTGGATTTTATATAGAGGCATCTGAGAAATACATGAATGACTGGATGTGCCTGCCAATATTTCTCCAGTGTCTGTGTGGGTGGTTGGCGGGTGCTCAGGTGTGGTTTGTTCCTTCTTTCCTGTCAAACACCTATCGTTCTTATCTCTTGTCTTTTATTTGTATGTTACTATAACTATAATCTAGTAACATCTCTAATCTCCGGCACTTGTACGAACTTGTGTTGCATGTGCTGTAAAACTTTTACTAAAGCTAAACTATAATCATTGTCCATGAGGGGAGTTCTCATGCTGCCTCTTGTTTTAGTTTAGTCTCTCTGTCTTTCCATGGCCAAATTGAAGATCGGCACATTCCCTGGGGTCACACAGTTCATATTTTTTGCACCATGTTCTTTTGCTACTAACCCCATACTGCTTATACTGTTATAATGATTTTATAATTTGTTGTTCAGATGTACTAAGCCCAAAAGTTTAAATATTCTGTCTTATTAGTTTTTATTTAACATTCACACACACACACATTTTATTTAACACCCACATACTCACACACACACACACGCACACACACCCACACACACACACACACACACACACACACACTCACACACACTCACACACACTATCACTCACCCACACACACACACATAGATAATCATTCCATAGTCACAAGAGTACAAGCCAAGGTCTCACACTACATATAGACCTGTCTCTCTCACATAGCACTGTCAGATCTTTGTGACTTTTGTGTCTTTAAGTGTATGCATTCTAGATTTACGTAAATTCAACTCAAAGCAAAATGTAATGGTACATCGCTTTACGGATAAAGATGGCCACTTTATAAAATTATTATGCCATTAAAAAAAATGATGCCATACTCAAGCCAGCTCAAATGCATATGTAGCGTTCGTGTTCAGTGGAATCAAACCAGCAAACTCACGTGTCTTTCTCTCCCATAACCAGCCATCGTCCCGAACACACAGGACTGGTCTGAGGCCTCCAAATTCTTCTTCATCTCGCGCGTCCTGAACAAGAACATCTTTGCCTTCATCAGGCGGGATTTGAGCCTCATCTCGGAGCAGGACAAAGCTGGCGCACCCAGCACTGACAACACACCCACCACCCCAGCTGCAACCGACGGGGAGTTGAGCATTCCAAAGCCTATTACAGTAAGTTCCTCAGTACTTATTTCAAGCCAGTTACAGAATGCTGTGAAATACAGTCAAAATTGTCCAAGACATCCTCCCATTGTCAGATAGGAAAATGATTGTCTCAGATAGGTGGACATTTTGCATAATGTCATTATAATATTGAAAAAACCCACAAGGATGGAAGTGGTTGTTTGTACAAGTGATTGTCTTTGACAGATGTCAGGTACAGTATGTTTTTAGACTAGTTTAGTTTTAGTAGAGGTTTTTTTGCGCTTGCAACTGCATAAGGTCATATGAATGCCAGAAGATTAGAGGTGTTACAAGAGAGTAACAAACATAACAAAAGAAGAAGGAAAGATAAGGACGATACAGTATATTTAGTTTGTTTTAAAATTTTGTTTCGTTTTCTGTAGCTTTATCTTGACTGATGTGATCCTCTGTCTGTCACAGGTTCAGCTGGTGGACACCACTGGAGAGGAAGACGAGGTCATCGACGACCTGATGTGTCAGAGTGGCTATGCCCGACGTCCTGGTGACCCGCCCGTTGTACAGAACTGAGCACAGGGCACTGCTGTGTGCTCATAAACAGGGCACTGCTGTGTGCTCATAAAACAGGGCACTCCTGTGTGCTCATGAACAGGGCACTCCTGTGTGCTCATAAGCGTCTGTTTTTTTGACGCGCTAGGACTTTGTGTCTGGGCGATGTCCGTACTGTGGTGTTGTGGGTGGTGGAGGTTCTGTGCTGAACAAACTTGGAGTGCATCGTTGTCGTGCTCCCTATGCCTGTGATGAGTTGGACAAGTGGGAAGAATAATCGAATGCTGGTGCTGTCTTGATCTCGTCCAATCTTGATCGAGGCGCGAGTCGGACTCGATTTCACAAAAAAGACTCATCTCAAAGAATCAAAATGTTTTATGCAAGTTGCAGACTAATGGTTGCCCCATGGCAGTGTGATACATTTGTATAGCTTCTTAATATGTCTTAATGTTGACTTGATATCAATGGCTGGATGCAGGACTCTAACAACCGCCATTATGCCATTTGGCTTGAGTCTTGCACCCAGATATATGGATAATGTGTTTTATGATTGAGGGTGTGCGAATTTTCAGGAAGTCTCCTTAAACGTGATAGCCTGGTCAGAACTATTGCTCGGGGTGTATGGCAAGTTTGCCATCCATTGTGTCGGAGTTGTAACGGTTTTGTTTTTGCCTATGATCAATTGTACCGTTCTTAGGGGAGATATCCTCTCATGTTGACAAGGGGTCACCTGCCTATGGTCCCCGAGGTCAATTTGTCTGGCCCATTGCCGTATCACATTACTGTCAGTGGCACTGCCCCCGGGGGGGGGGGGGGAAATAACGAACAAACTTGGAAGATGTGTTTGTAGTGTGCTCGGAATTTGGGCACCAAAATAATTTGAGGATTTCTTTGAACTCCACTGTGCAAATTAAATGTGTTTTAGACTTCATTTCTTTTTATACCTATGTCACTCTCTTGCCCAGCGTTAACTCATTTGCAGACGCAGGGTTACGGACAGTTGCTTTTGCCGGTGACGCTTGAATTTTAGCCTTTTTTTTTTTTAAGGGGTTGTAAAAATATTAGTTTTAGAGATAGTACAAAAAGTGATTTTGTTTTATGGTCCTCCAGTATGTTCTGGAGATATCCTCTCAGTGTAGACCAGGGGTCACGAAACTACGGTCAGTTTTAGGTCAGTTTGTCTGGCCCGCCACCATGCTGGAAAAAACTTTTAATTAAAACAAACTTGGAGGATGTTGTGTTTGGAGTGTGCTCGGAATTTGGTCACCAAAATAATTTGATGATTTCTTTGAACTCCACAGTGCAAACCAAGTGCTTTTAAAGACTTCTTCTTATCTTTTAGTTTATATATTACACTCTTTCACAGCTTTAACTCTGTTGCTGATGCATGGTTATGGACAGCTGCTTTTGCTGGTAGCACATGAATTAAAAATTTTTTAGGGGACCCAAAAAAAAAGTTTTAGAGAAAAGGAAAAAAACTGATTTTGTGTTATAGAAACTAGAACAAGAGAATCTTTTAAGTGGTAGCATCCTTTTGCTTTAAAAAACCCCCCAATAGTTTTGATACAGTTTATTGAAGCAAAATTGGTCCAGCAGATAACCCCAAAAATATTTTTCTCCAGGCAGAACAAAACATTCAAGTGCAGACAAGAGAAAAGTTATATGATAATTTAAAAGAAGGCCTATATATACACAAAAATGTACTCGTGTTATAGCAGAGAAATAACATTATTGAATGGTGGCAAGTGCAAGGCAAAGTTCCGTTATAAAACCTACTTTGTTTTAGGGGCTCCTGCCAGCTGCTCTTAGCTTTATTGTGTAGAATTGAGGCCTAAACCATACAGTGTTGGAGGAGGTGTAGGGCTACTTTTTTCCTCCACTTGATGGTTTTGCGATGAAGGGGTGTGTAAGAATTGAGCTGATTTTTTTGGTGAGAATCTGCATCACTTTTACCTCGCTGTTTCAGAGCCAGAACTTGATTCCAACGTCTGAAATTCATCTGTCTGGGTTGCAGATTCGTACCCATGAGGTCTCTCAAAAGTCCAGTGCGGCTTCTGACTGTCCCCCACAACCATTGTACTGTTGGCCATCAGTGTGTCACACGGCAAGGGGTTGCAGTAGTAGTTATCTATGAATAGACAATAGCCCTCATTGAGGAGGGGTTGTATGAGACGATTTATAATGTTGAAGGGCGTGTTGCTGACCTCTGACTGTCAATACGTTGGTTTCAAACACCCAGATATAGCCACTGTTGCGCTCATAGAGTTTGCTGTAGAGTTTAACATTCCACTTTGTAGAGGTGTCCTTCATACAGACTCATGTGAGAGCGCTTTCAGCATGGACACAAATCCTGATCCATGGATATGTTCAGTTCCAAGACGTAGGTGATCTTGAATGACTGAAGATAAATATAAAACTAGTAAGAAACTGACACATAATATAAATTTAATGAATAATTCCTGGTACTTGATTAGAGATACACATCAAGACAAAAGAAATACCATATAATAATACTTTTGATCTTGATGAAAGAATGTACCATTTTTCTCTTGAAATTATCCATTTTTTTACAGCATACCTTATTCATTCCATATTCTTGACAGTGATCAATCTATTTTTTTTTTTCAGTTTCAGAACCAGACGGGTTTTTGGGGGTTTTTTTTGGTAGGCAAAGTCTTTTTTATTTTATCTTGATAACAAACGATGAATGTGAAAAAAAGGGCAAAAGAGAAGTTGAAAAGAATAAGAAAGAAAAAGAGGAAAAACTGTTGAAGAGTGGCCTTATCTTGTGTAGGAGATCATGAACTGGTTGCCCTTTCTGCACATATGTGTCGTCATTCAAATTATATGGAAGGACAGTATAGCAGTCCTGCCTCATCAGCTGCCCTACACATTACAAGTGCAAACAAGGGCTGGTCAACCGATAATCTGAAATAGAAGGCTTTTGTCTATTTTCTAGGCCGATATGGACAAGTGTAAAACAGGCTGTAGGACAAATTATGTGTCTGATGCATCTGCAATGAGTTAATGTGACAAGATTTTCATATCATACATCTCTCTCTCTCTTTTTCTTTCTCTCTCTCTCTCTTTCTCTCTCGTATTTGTATGAAGCAATCACCTGAATCAAACACAAGATTAACTAAAGTGTCATGAATTCTAACCTGTTTTTGGTTGACTTCTTTCTGACGCTGTTGAGATGAGATTGACTAGTCTTGAAAGGAAACTGTTAAATGTGTGGTGGAGCATGAAGTGTTTTATGTTGTTCTTTCATTGTCAGTAAAGTAAAGTAACCCTCCAGTGTTGTGCTGTGTTTCCTGGTGCAAAACACGTCTCCTCAATAAGCCTGCAGCGAGGGCTGTTGGCAGGTGCTCTTGTGTCGTTTGCTCTTTCTTTCCTATCAAACATCTATCCTCCTTATCCGTCCTCATTCTTGTCTTTGTATATATTGCTCTCTAGTAACAAACACCTAATCTCTCTTCCCCCCCCCCCCCCCCCACAGTAGAATTGTAAATGGGCCGATTCATCATGTCACGCTCATAACTGTGCCTGATCTACAACAGGGAACTGCTGCTTTTTCTTTTCTAATCCTTACTATTGTCATTTTCCTCTACTTCTTTTGTATGTTTGTCACTCTTGTGACCTGCTATTTCCGTGGTGCCTTGATAGTCGAAGCAGACTTTGTGCTGTTGAAGCTAGAGAGGTGAGCAGAGTAAGTCTGCGGGTGGTTGGCGGGTGCTCTGGTGAGGTCTGCTTCTTCTTTCCTATCAAACATCTATCGTCCTTATCTCCCCTTCTTCTTTTTTATGTTTGTTACTCTCTTGTAACACCTCTAATCTTCTGGCGCTCCTATGACCTTATGCAGTTGCGAGCGCCGTAAAACCTCTACTAAAACAAACAAACAAGAGTAAGTCTGATTCCCTGTAAAGACTTCTCTGTTGACACCCACCCCTTGGTGCTCATATGGCCTTATGCAGTTGCGAACGCCGTAAAACCCTCTACTAGACTAAAAAAACACCTAATCTTTGGCTTTTATATGATTATATGACTTTTTTTTTGTGAATGCCGTAAAACTCGTACTAAAAACTCAAACTGAAACAAGACTGCAGCAATGACAAGGCCCCCTTGTGTTGTCTACAGTGTACTCTATATGTGGGACGTCGTTGTCGTCCATTTGCCATGCGCTTTCATTTGTCAAACTGGACCTGATTGGTCAATGGTCTGAGCTACCGGTCAATGTCACAAGCAAATCGCATAATGAACTAGTGTCCAGTTGTTTTGGGGTTCTTTTTTAAAATATATTTTTGTTTAAAATTTAATTTTATTGGAGATGCGAACAGGATATTTGAAAATGGCAGACGTGGGGTTGATGGGTTTAGTCTTGGATTGAAATGGTTACAGTGAGGTTAACAGGTTTTATTAGCACTGGTGGTGACAATGCTTGTCAATTTCTCAGTACACTTTTTTAGGGAGTAGCCCATTCTATGTGGAGTCTGCTATCATTGTCTGAAGTCTAAAGTTTGAAAAGCTGGAACACAGTGCTCAGCCGTTATTGTTTTTTTTTTTTAAGTTCAAACTGGTGTTTTTCATTTTGCCCTTTTTGCTACTGACATTGACTTATATTGTTTGTTGTAAGT
Organism: Aplysia californica; assembly: GCF_000002075.1. Lineage (NCBI taxonomy): Eukaryota > Metazoa > Mollusca > Gastropoda > Aplysiida > Aplysiidae > Aplysia > Aplysia californica. The sequence continues at coordinate 366,303 of NW_004797670.1, forward strand.
AATTACTGCTCAATTCTATGGATTCCCCACTGTCTGATTCAGAATTTGGTCATAGTCAAAGCAATTTATTCCTTCGTTTTATGTTTTGTTGTAGTCAGTATAATCGTATAGCAGTTTTTTAATTTGTTTGTTTTGTTTTAAAATAAGTAAGATGAAGGTTTGCCTAATAATGTGGTGGTGTCTGTGGTGTGGTAGTTATAGGCTTTTAACCTTTGCATTCTGAAGACATCAGTTCGATTCCCTCTTAGGAAGTCCTTTTTATTGAGTATTATGGGATCCATCTCTGTGCTTGGATATTGTATGCCTCACAGTCTGAGTTAGCTCTGGTTGACAGAGTCGAAGCTGCCAACCTCCTATCTAAATTGCTTCAATGGGGATGTAAAATATTCACCTTCTAATGTTGAGATGTGGTTTGACCAGTGAGTGTTTCTTTATTAACAGAGAGATATTATATATATATGTGTTAGCGTTAATATAGCACATAGCTTTGCCATTTATACTTCCAGTGTTTTATGATTGAGGAGCTTTGCCTGGATGCAGCTATATTATAGTCAGTGGGCAGTTTTTAATAGTTTGTATTTGGGTTTTTATTTCGGGAGTGTCGATGGTAATTCTAATTATTTGAATATGTTTCACCCCTCATTGTGACCACGTTTCCTCCTTTCGAGCAAAATGGTTGTAGTTTTTAAGAGGCATTTAGAAAATGTTTTTTGTAGCCTTGCCTCATTTCTCCTCTGCAGGATAATGAATTGTGAAGGTGTATTCAAAAATAGTTGTTGTCTTTTTAGTCTTTAAATAAATATTTTTTCGATTGATGTTAATCTTAAGGTCATTGTGACTCTTACCTAAACATTTCTCTGAGCATGTGGTTTTATTGACAAATGAACAAAATGTATGTTTGAAGGTGATGACATGAGAACTCTTCTCAGAGACTATTTGAAATATCTAAATCATGTTGTTTTTATAAAAGTTTTGGCAGTTATCACTAAATTGTAATAACTGTTTTAATCTTGTGTATCTGGTTTGATCCCTAGATCACCCCTAGATGTGAAATTATTTCTTTGAAAAAGTGTTAACTTCTTCTGAGTAGAAAACTGTTTAATACTAATGTTTGAAAAGCGAAATTATGTAGGTTAAACATCTGTTGCAACACCGTATGATTATTTTAGAGTCGAGACCTCCAAACTTAATGTCCATTTCCAAAAGGACTGAACCAAATGGGAAAATTTGTGGAAAGTGTCTTTCCCAATGACATTGTATTCACCTGAAAGAAGGGGGGGTTTTTTGTTTGAAAAAAAAAATTTTTTTTGCTACACGGATGTTATTTTTCTGTTTGAGTATTATTCCTTTATGTAAGAAAAATTTCCAGATGTCTTTTTTGAGTGCCCTACTTATGTTTGTATAGATATAAATAAACATTTTGTATAAAGGGAAGCAATCTTCTAATGAATAGACACACACACGTTCTTGTATATATCGTAGATTGGCCACAGATGGTGTGATGCTACGACAATTTATTTCATGAGGCGAAGTGATTGTCCTTGACTTTTGCCAGCCGAACACAAAGAAACAGACAGACAGGCATAATTGTGACAGCATCAATAACTCAGCTGTGACAAGGAGACCTCATTTTAATTGTTTGTTAAAACTTGTCACACCTTGTTTATTGGGTGGTTGCTGGGTGATCTGGTGTGATTTGCTCCTTCTTTCGTATTTTATTGAACATCTATCACCCTTATCACTCCTCCTTCTTTTCTTTGCAAAATACTCTCTTGTAACACCTCTAATCTTAGGTATGTATACAGGGTGACCACTAAAAAAACTTTGTCCAAAAGAGCACAGAAATGCAAGTTATCAGTCCAGTATTATTATGTAATGTTTACAGTACTATAGTCACAAATAAATGTATAAGAAATGTTCCAGATGCCTTTCATTTTGAGAAAGCCACAATCTGACACTCTGAGTGAATTTGACAATCACACATTGACACTGCTTGGGGGATATCTCTTATGCCATCCATGATGGCTGTTCTTGAGTTCTAAATGCCTCCAAAGGTTTTCCCTCACACTTTTTCTTTCATTTACACCTACAAGATTGAAAGTCCAGTGAAGTCTGGTCCGGACTGTTTGGAGCCTAGTTGTGCTCCTCCCCACGACTGACTGTCCCGTTACCAAAATGGTTGCATATCTTACGCAAAACAGCTGTGGAAAAACCAAGTGCAGCCCGATTTTGCTGAAAGTGAAAGTGCTGGTTTTTCTCCCTTTAGCCCCACAATAGATATTTCTAGACTTTCGCAAAACTTTGATAGGATGATGAGATATTGGTTGGAGGTACAGTCGAACCTGCCTTAACGAAAACCTGTGTAAAACGGAAACCTGTCTTAAGGGAATCTCCCCGCTCCCCCCCTTGATATATTCCTCTTTAATTACCTGTATAAAACGGAAACCTGTCCAGCGCGGAAACGGAAAGAAAAATCCGCTCCCTTCCGAGGGTTTCACCTGTCTAAGACGGAAATTAAATGCTTTGCTCGCTCAACCCTGATTTGAAACAAAACTCGCATCCGCACGCTATGGCCATGCTGCTGGGCGAGGAACGGGAATTGGGGGTAGATGTTACCCAAGGAGATTAAAAGTTCTAAACTCCTTGATGTTACCCCATCATGTGAGCCCTGAGTGATGCAGAAGGTCAGTGTAGTGTGAGTGTGAAATCTCACGGCTGTCCGTGAGAGTGCTCGAGTTGCGAGCCACTACGGAAACTTTCTTGGGTAGCCAGAAGCCTGAGGTGTGAAATTAGATTGACCAATGCCAGCTAGAAAAAAGTTCCTCGAATCGTTGTTACATGATGGCACTGAGGAGTGGCATTGGTGGGTGGGGCTAAGGGTGGAAGCAAAGGAGATGTTCAAACGTAAAGGCAAGCACTGGTGGTAATTGGATAAGTAAGACTGACGCATGTCATTATCAGAGAGGAATGCAGCTGAGGAGAGGTGTGGAGTTTTGACCACTGCTTGCCGATCGGACAAGCGATCCTTGATCCCACCAGCTGGGCCTTTGAACTCCCCCCCCCCCCAACCTCCATCTCCCCCTAATTTCCCCTGTCTAAGACGGAATTTTTTTCTGGCTCCCTTGCAATTCCGTCTTACACAGGTTCGACTGTAAATAAAAGCTCACAGGATGCTGATGTTCATCGAGAAAGTCAAAAAGGATAGCTCATCACTGCCCAAGCTGCAACCTTCTGATTATTCAGGCTTTTCTCGTAAACGTTGTAAGGTTTGACTGATCGCCAGTAAATGTAGTTTTTGCTGTTCACATTGCTGTTGGTGTAGAAATGGACCTCTTCAGAGCACTGGAATTTGCTTTACTTACTTGATTCTTCTTTATGTGTCAGTAAATGTAGAGGGGAAGTGCAATTTTTGGTCAATGGCGAGATGGGTGGCTTCTGCTGTTACGTTATTCTTTGGAGGACCCCTTTAACACCATCCTGCCAAATTTTGCATTGTCTGCCCCAGCCCCTGTATCCTGATTCCTTTTTATTTGTAAGTTTGTGCAGCTGGTTGATTTGGTGACACTTTCATCAGATGACCGAACCACTTAATTCTTTGATCTTCTATGTTTTCCTCAATTGGTTTTCATACCTGTTGAATTGTGCAGCCTTAACTTGTGACGTGAAGTCATTTTTGGGGGGATTCCATCTCACAGGCAATCTTTTTTTTTTTTTTTTTGCACCGTGTTTCGCAGCCATGGAAGAAATGTGCTTTTGATCAATTGTGTGAGAGCACACATCCCTGTCTAACCCCTTGCAATGTTAAGAACCAGTCAGAGAGTCCTTCTGATGTTCTTACGGAATAAAGACTGTTCTCATAAAGAGCCAAAATATTTTGTTTTTTTAAAAGACTTGGCCTTTCACTCCATATTCCTCCAACATTTTCCTCAGGTATCTGTTCAATTGGTCGAAAACCTTTTCCTGGTCCATGAAAACGTGTGGCGTCGGTGGCCTAGTGGTTAGGCTCTCGGACTCGCAACCGTAAGGTTGTGGGTTCGAATCCCGTCAGGGGCCTGACGTTGTGTCCTTGAGAAAGGCACTTTGCACAAATTTTCCTCACTTCACCCAGGTGGAAATGGGTACTCAGCTATAGACAGTGAACGATCTTGTCAGTTTGATAGTGTATGAGCGCATGAAATCCGCAGCTTGCACTGTATGCTTCCACGGAAGCCGAATATGTTTCCGAGTGTTCTCAGAGGGTCTGCTGGGGTAATAATAGTTGCAAAGCACATAGAGCATGCTCTTGAGCATGGATATGCGCTATATAAATGCAATTATTATTATTAATACAATATTTAGCTCTTTATTGTATTCAATTGCTTGTTGTGAGATATGTGTAAATATATGTTTGTGTGTGTGTGTGTGTCTATATATTAGAGGATTGCCCTTTCTGTTGACTGCTGATTTTCCAGGTACTTTGCTTTCATGATTCGTTTCTGAAATGTGGATGGTTTTAAGCTCTTCATGTATTTTAGTGCAACACTGACTTATGTAAGTATTTTTTAAAATGGAAATTGAATAGTTTTTTGTTTGTTATTGGGGGGGGGGGGGAACTTTTTTTTCTTTCTTTTCTTTATGATGCTGCAGCTGATGCAAAGTTGTGTGCATTGCTTTTTCTGGAATTATCTATGAATGCTTTGTGTATAACCATGAAAGATGTGTATACTCCCTGAACCAGTTTGTCATAATAATAGACTATATCCATGGCCACAGTCTTCAGTGAAGTGTTTTTTTGCTCTGAAAATTCCCTTGTATGTTCTGGCTTTGTTTTTTGCCCGGACAAATAAAACAAGTATGATGTCAATTTTCTAGTGCTTTTTTATTTTAGGCATGTTTTGTATGTGTCTCTCTTTCTTTATATCTTTCTTTCTCTCTCTCTCCTCTCCCTCCCTCCCTCCCCTTTCTCTCTCTCCTCTCTCTCCCTCCCTCGCCCTTGTCTCTCTCTCTCTCTCTCTCTCTCTCTCTCTCTCTCTCTCTCTCTCTCTTCCCCCGTTTTGTGAGTAGGATATTATGGTAACATTTTGTCCGGTATTGAACAAACCAACAGACTTCAAATACTTCAATGAACTCACGATCCACTCTAAATCGCCTGGCCCGCCTGGAGACCTTTATACGCGAGACGTTTGCTGAAGGAGGTCACATGATTGCTATCTTTTTTATATTCTAGAAAAAGCCTTTAACACAACCTGGAAGTATGGCATTCTCAGATACCTGCACGCTCTCGTCATACGCCGTCACCTCCCTGCCTCCATTGGCAATTTGCTGAAGAACCGTTCATTCCAGGTTCGTGTCGGATCCTCCCTTTCAGACCCCCACCAACAGGAGGAAGGTTTTCCCCAAGGAAGCATCCTTTCTCCTCTCTTATTCGAAATTCAAATACATTCCATCGTTAAGACCTTCCAAAATAGCATAGACAGCTATACGTTAACGACTTCCTGATATGCTGCTGTTTGAAAAATCCTCAACTAAGATCTATGGAAAGACCTGCAAACGCAGCTGCACAAACTGGAAAAATGGGCAAATAATAACGGCTTCAAGTTTTCCACGTCAAAGACGGTTGCAGTGATCTTCTGCCGATCAGGCAGACGTGTACTGCAGACAGATTTGATGCTATACGGGGAAAGGATTCCCGCCCAAGACCAGGCTCGTTTCCTCGGCATTATATTTGACAAGAAAGTCACATTCATTCCATACAAGAAAGACCTCCGTGTGAGTTGCCAGAAAGCGTAAAACGCCTTGAAAATTTTATCGCATCCAGAGTGTGGTGGGGACTCAAAACACCTTCTCCACCTATACATTTCCCTTGATCGATCCAGGCTTGACTACCGTACGGCTGTCAGGTCTATGGATCAGCAAAACCCCACGTCCTAAAAATGCTAGACCCAGTACAAAACCAAGGACTTCGCCTAGCCCTGGGAGCTATCGGATGCGAAACAGATTTTACCACTAGATACATTTTAACAGGATGTCTAGACTTCGGAGATACCCGAAGGAAATACTTTAGATGCAAAAAATTGCAAGATGTCTTCCGTCGTTGATCCCAACAAAATCCTTGATTTTTATAAAAATCCGTCGGCCTTTCTGGAAAATTGTAATAAGCGTTAAAATTTTTCATGTTATTTAAAAAGTCATTTTAAATTCTAAAAATGATTTACACCAAATTATTAGCATTTTAGTAGAGGTGATGACCAGAATCAGGCTGTGCATGCAGTGAACTGTTGCAGACGGAACCAATTTTATTCTCGCTCACTCGTATGACCTTATGCAATTGCGAGCGCTGTAAAACTCTTACTTAAACAAAACCAATGAACTCATTGACAGGATGAGTCTAGGGACATTTTGCTCACAAAGAGAGATAGTTAGATACAATGTGCACGAAAGAGAGGTTGATAGATGGACACAATGTGTATAAATTATAAAAGAGAGATAGATAAGACAATGTGCATGAAAGAGAGAAAGATAGATACAATATGCACGAAGAGAGAGAGAGAGAGAGAGAGAGAGAGAGAGAGGGAGGGGGGAGAGGTACAATGTACGCGAAAGAGAGATAGATAGATATAATGTGCATAAAGAGAAAGACAAACATAATGTGCACGAGAGAGAGAGAGAGAGAGAGAGAGAGAGAGAGAAAGATAATACAATGTGCACGAAAGAGAAAAAGATAGACAATGTGCACAAAGGAGAGAGAGAGAGAGAGAGAGAGAGGGAGAGAAAGATAGATACAATGTGCCCGAAAGAGAGAGAGAGAAAGATAGATACAATGTGCACGAAAGAGGGGAGACAGACAGAGAGAGAGAGAGAGAGAGAGAGATACAGTGTGCACGAAAGAGAGAGAGAGAGAGGGAGAGAGAGAAAGAGATTGATACAATGTGTACGAAAGAGAGAAAGATAGATACAATGTGCACGAAAGAGAGAGAGAGAGAGAGAGAGAGAGAGAGAGAGAGAGAGAGAGAGAGAGAAATAGATACAATGTGCACGAAACGGTGACAGGTAGATACACTGGGCATGAAAAAGATAGTTGTTAAATAGATTGGTAAAAAGATAGGTAGGCCCTACAATCTGTATTATATCACAATCTTTTTTTCTGTCTATCTATTTTATCTATCGCTTTAGCTTTCCATTATAGTATTCGTCTTCATTCTCTATCTTCTCCCTCTTTCTATGTATGTATGGGTGTGTGTCTGTACTGTGTCTATATGTCTAAGTTAATGAGATATGTGTTCATTACACTTTATCACAACATTCTACATCTAGTTCACATAGGAAAAAGGGGGGAAAGAGAGAGAGAGAGAGAGAGAGAGAGAGAGAGAGAGAAAGAGAGAGAGAGAGAGGGAGGGGGGGGGGATAATCAGAGAAAAAGGAGGGCGAAGCGGCACAGAGTGTAAGATTTAATGCGGCGTGGTAGGTATGGGAACACGGAGAAAACGATTAGAATTGAAGTAATTGATTGGAATCAGTCATGTTCAAAAGGAGCTCTTGTTATGTTTCCGAAACACATAAAAGTACATATAAGTATGATCCTATCGGTGTCCTACATCAGAACTTACAGTTTTATATTGGCAATATCCAAATAAAAGCTTCAATGTAGCGATCTGTGGTGTCAATAACCTGCTTAAGCATAAAAGATCGATGTCAATCACTTCTTTATATAATACAATGGTACAAATTATGTATATATTTTGTTTATTTATTATATTTGCCGGTTTATTTGTCGAGAGAGAGAGAGAGAGAGAGAGAGAGAGAGAGAGAGAGAGAGAGAGAGAGAGAGAGAGA
>NW_004797670.1:375612-376228 GCF_000002075.1 Aplysia californica
CATAAAAAAATAAGTAAAATAAAATAAAAATCACGCGCTGTGCACTGGCTTGTTCAGACTTTAAAAATGTGCAGCATTCGGGCGGACACTGCTACGGCGTGGTTTCTCGCCCAAAATCCTTATCCTGATTTCTGAGTCCCTGCTTCAAGGATTTGGAATCGTTCACCTGAGATTTGGTCTTTGAGATAACCCAAAAGGAAAACAATGATAAAGGGGTTCAAAACTGGACTGAGTGATGTTCATTGGTGCTCTGTTAAGCGACTGATGGGGATCCCAAAATGTCCCTTCTGTCAGGTTATGACACTTTTTGCAGTGTGAGGGGCTGCCCTGTCCAGCAATAACCACTGCTGACCTCTTACTTCATAACCGCAGAGCGCCTCATGGATTGCCAGAACTGGTTTAACATTCAAATAATGAATCTGCATTGACCGTTTGTGTGGCCCCGTCTTCATCAGAGAAACAAAATGACCGTATGACACCTCAAGAGTTTAAAGCTACCCCAAGGAGATTAAAAGTAATGGAGGATGCTCTGTGGGCGGCACCGCACGCCTGATAGGAGCCCTCTCTCGCAGCGGAACTGTGGTCTACCTGCGATGCGCGAATGCTCGACTCCCGC
>NW_004797670.1:376328-384349 GCF_000002075.1 Aplysia californica
CGAAGTTTTCACAGTTAAATTGTTTTCCTTTTTAAAAATTTGAATGAAAGTGTTTTTATGCCACCCAGCAACACAATTTAGATAATTAATATTCATAAGAGGCTGGCTCTAAGCTCCTTGAGCTACCCACGCTATCGCTTTCATTACCGTGCAAGTCTCTCTCATTTGCATCACCTGGTCTTTTTGTAGCCCAGTGCACACTATTCCCAGAACTAACGTGTTCTGGTGACGTTGAAATGTTCCGTTGAAAAATTTCCTTGTCTCATTTTTCTTAAAAACCCACACACTCATTGTTCTTCTCTCCAAAGCATTGTCTGGGATTATTCCTCTTTGACTGAAATGCATTATGGCTTAATTTTCAGATCATGCTGTAAGATTCTAGAAGGCTGGGACTTTTTTTCTTCTTTTTTGTAAAGTGTTTTACGGCGCTCGCAACTGCATAAGATCATATGAGCGCGCGGGACACACCTAATATTTTCTGTTGGTAGGAAATTTTGAATTTTGTCCTGGTGGCGGCTGAAGCCTACTCTTATCGATTTTAGACCACCAAGAGATCTTTAACGTGCGCAACTTGCACACGGGCCCTCCGAGATTTTTCACCCTTGTCCGAGAAGGCTAGGTGTAGATCTTTCCTACCAGAAGATCAGGGGTGTGGCTGAAAGACAGCAGTAAGAAAAAGCGAAGGGGTAGCAGTAGAAAGGCTGCAGAAAGAATCAGGAGCCCAGAGGAAGGGGCAAAGGAGGTGAGGGGGAGGGGGCAGAAAGAGGAGACGAAAGCAGACGACAGAACATTGCTAGAGAGCAGGAAAGGAGGTGAAAGAAGACAAATTTAGAGAAGAAAATTTTTCGGTTACTACCCGGATTCGAACCCGAGACCTTTTGAATAAGAGGCCAACACCTTAACCTCTAGGCCACGAGAGCCACCTGCTGGGACTTTGACTAACCTAGTTCGCCGCTACGTCTTTGAAGAAACTTCTTAGGCGATGTCGCGACCGACGCGCAAACTGCATCCACGTTTTGCATTGCTTTGTTAATGCTAACTCCCTTCCTTAAAGTTAAAGGCATTCGGACAAAAATCCCCTCACTTTAAACTCAGGGTGGGGCGGGGAGGGGGGGGGGGGCTCGTGAGGCTAAAAAGTGGGCGTGCACAATTATTAACCCTATCCGTACGTCGTGTTTTACTATCGTATCCATACGACGTGGGGAACTCTGTGCTACCACTTTCCAAAGAGGAAATTTACTCGTTAATCCGTTCGGAACGCTTTGCATAGCAGTATAGCAGTCTGTCAAAATGGTATTTTGAGAAATACTGAAAGTTTCAAAGAGATCTTCGGACATCAGTGTATGGGTATGGCTCGGGATTTCGCTCGGTGTATTTCATACTTCTCTTGCTTAAATCTTTTTAGAGAAGCCCACACTATGCCAAGTAACCTGAATCAAAACCAACCAACCAACCAACCAACCAACCAACCAACCAACCAACCAACCAAACAAACAAACAAACAAACAAAAAATACAACAAAACAAGGTTTTGCGAGAAGCCCTCTACAATATGTAAAATAACTAATTAAAAAACAGACAAAGAAACAAACAAAAACCAAACAGAATTTTCCTTTCCTATTTCAACTATCAGAAAATACCAACACTGACACCCAAGATGGCGCGACTGATTGTCTTGCTCCGCCTTCTGTTCTTGTTGTGCGGTTTGACCTTGACCTCTCTGGCTCAAGACGAACTTGACCCTACAGCAGAATGGCAGGCCAGTCTTATGGACTCCTTTGACGCTTTGAGTGATGAAATGAACAAGAAAGATGACGTCATCAAACAGCTGACCAAGGCTTTAATCTCGAGTCAGTTCCAGGCAGAGGAGAGGTGACCACTGTGATGTTTGTCTGACCCACCTGTTCCTCCTTATATATCCTCCTTCGCCTCCTCCACCTTCTTCCGCCTCCTCCCCCTTAACACTCTCTTTCTCTTCATCCTCCCCCTCCCGTTCCCCCTCCTACTCTTCCTCCTTTCCTCATCTGTCCCTCCATGAACCGAAAAGTCTAACCTTTCCAAACACATCATTCCACTTTCACCACTTCCAATTTCCTCCTCATCCCTTCCCTCTCCGCCCCTCCATATACCCCTACCCCAAATTCTAACCCCTTCAAACACGCACATACACCCCTCCCCAAACCGCCACCTCTAACTCCAATCTCAAATCCCCCTCTCACCCAACACACACCTCTCCCCCTCTCTTCTTCTTCTTCTTCTTCTTCTTCTTCTATCCCGTGGTTGGGGCAACCGTTGGGGCACCACTGCATTGGAAAAACCAGCTCTCGCCATCTATTTTTGTCCTCTGCTCTCCTCAGATTGTCACCCATCGTCTTTCCTGTCCACTCTGTAATGTTGTCCTCCCACCTCCTTCTCTGCCTTCCTCTCACATACCTTTAAACATCAACCCCCACCCCTCTGTTACTCTTACTTTCACTGTTTCATCTTCTGATGCCGTTGGGCGTTGAGAGGAAATACAGTAGGCCTACAGTGTTTTTGGTTTGGGGGGGGGGGGGGTGATGTTGTAATTTCTCATGGTTCCTTCGACTCCCTCAATCCATCGTTTGACATCATAGTCTACCCCTTCCTTTGTAGCCCGAGTACTTGCAATCACAGGCTCCTCAGGCTGGCTGACAAGGTGGCATTCGTAAAAAATGATCAAACCATAATTTGGTCGCTTTTAAGGACAAACGGGCTAACCCAGATTTCGGGGGTTTCCAGAAATCTTGGCCTACACCAAAAGTAGGCATTGCCCTACCCAGAGGAGAAGTTTAGTTTAATTGGTGTGTATACATGTATTTGTTTTGTGATAGAAAATAAACCCTCTCCTTTTCTTTTAAAGAAACTGAACAAGGGGCAAAATCTTTACCTTCGATTTTCTCAAAACAGCATTTTTCGAGGTAGCCCCCTTGACCTTAAAAGAGACCATTTCATTCTTTTCTCTTACATCTTCATTTCTCTACAAGTCTTTTCATGCGGTATCTTTTTCTCTTCGTTTCACCTTAAAACACAAAAATTGCCACCCCCTCCCAACTCACCTTTTTCGCGGGTGGTTGGGCACTCTGGAGAGGTCTGCACCCTGTTTCTGATCAAACATATTTGACCTCGCTACTTATCTCTCCTCATTCTTTTCATCGTAGCCTATATTACTGTCTGGTAACACCCATAATATATGACACTTATCTAACCTAATTGTGTTTCAAGCGCTGTACGTACAACTTTGACTAAAGCTTATCCTCCCCCTCCCCCCCCCCCCCCCACACACACACACATTTTCCCCACAGAGCAAGTTTTTTGGGTGGCGCCACTGGGAGATTCTACTTCTGTACTATCCATCGGTTGTTTCTGTCTTACTTTTTCCAAGCGCTAAATAACAATTATTATGTCAACATGCTTCTCTTAATAGAATAAAATAATAGATAGCATTTGTATAGCGCATATCCCCGCTCAACAGCAGGCTTTATGCGCTTTACACTATATTATTACCCCAGCAGATCATAGAACACCCCGAAACATTCTCAGCTTCACTCTTTACTCAAACAAACAAACCAGCAATAAATGAGCATTATTGTATCGATGTGCTTCTCAAACAAACAAACCAGCAATAAATGATCGTTATTGTATCGATGTGCTTCTCTTTACTCAAACAAGCAAATTGTCTGTCTTACTTTTTCCCAGCACTAATGACCATTATTGAGTGATTGTGTCGATGTGCTTCTCTTTACTCAAACAAACAAACCAGCACTAAATGATCATTATTGTATCGATGTGCTTTTTTGTAAGCACTACTTTTACTAAATGACCATTATTGTGTCGATGTGCTTCTCTTCAAACAAACAAATCAGCACTAAATGATCATTATTGTGCCGATGTTTAAAAAAAAAATTTTTTTACTCAAACAATTTAAATATGCACTAAATTTACTAAATGACGATTATTGTGTCGATGTACTCCCCTTTACTCAAACAAACTCTCCCACAGGGTCCGGGCGGAAGGCGACTCAGGTATCGTGAACATCAGGCATTACCAGAACGGCTACCACAGCTACCACTCCACCTCCTACACCGAAACAGCCTTCGCTGGTATCCACGACCACAGTTTCCACCTGGACGTGTTGGGGCTAGGGGAGGTAACACACTGCTCTCTTTTCTGTCTGTCTGATACCCTTTGTCTATTTGTGTCCTTACTTATTGGGCGTTGGGGCTAGGGGAGGTAACGCATTGCTCTCTTTTCTCTCTGTATATTTGTCTATTTGTGTCCTTTCGTGTTGGGCGTTGGGGCTAGGGGAGGTAACACACTGCTCTCTTTTCTCTCTGTATATTTGTCTATTTGTGTCCTTTCGTGTTGGGCGTTGGGGCTAGGGGAGGTAACACACTGCTCTCTTTTCTGTCTGTCTGATACCCTTTGTCTATTTGTGTCCTTACTTATTGGGCGTTGGGGCTAGGGGAGGTAACGCATTGCTCTCTTTTCTGCCTGTATATATTTGACTTTGTGTGTCTTTACTTATCTGTTATAGTTTTAGTTCGCGTTTAACGGCTCTTGCAACACAATAAGGTCACATATAAGACTAAAGGTGTTACAAGAGAGTGACAAAGACAAAAAGAAGAGAGATAAAGGCGATACATGTTTGATAGGAAAGAAGGAGCAAATCACACTAGAGAGCTTGCAAACCGAGAACCACCTACTGTCTATCTGTTTGCTTGTGAGGTAGTCAGACCCCCCCCCCCTATATTTCAAACCACTTTTTGTTTCCATGGCATGCACTCTTCGCTCCATCTAACATTGTCACTTCTTCAAAGGTACATGACTAACGAATTTAGGGGCCATTTCCGATATGACAAAGCTTACAATAAATAGAAAGTCTTGATGGCTCCCAACAGAAACCAGGGTCAGGAAAACCTTTTATGGGACTCAAACCAAGCTCATCCGCATCCGTTAGGCCCTGCACCCAATGATGCGGCAGTTTTTCAGGTTTTCAACGCCCATGATGTACCGGTATTTGTGGTGTAGTGGCTTAACCCAAAAAACAAATTTTTCAAAATTCAACAGGTGATGGAAGCAAGCCTTAATTCTTTATTTTCCGTGTGTTGTTTCTGTCTGTCTGTTTTACTTTTTCCCTAGAACTAAATATCCATAAATGTGTCGATATACTTTTCTTTACGCAAACAAACACACACACAAACAGATAAACTAGAGAAACGTTGTTGCAAGTGCTATAAAAATAAAACTCTTAATTTAAACTAAAATCACCCCCGCCCCCCCAATCCCTCCCCCACTTTTCATCCTCAGATGACCCTGGTCATGAACGGTGTCCAGTTCCGCACCCGCAATGGCGACTACCGGCTGCGTCAGCCCCACAAGACGTCACGTGACTGGCACGCCACTGAGCCCATCCCCGCCCCGCCCGTTCCCCAATCTGTGCTGGACAAGTCGACCGTGGAGGTGGGTTCATGGTGGTCATGGTAGGCATGGGCACTAAGTCCATACTATTACTACTGGCCACTATCAATTTCAGTGTACTCCATCAAATTGAGGCAAAGATGGTACATCACAAGATAGTTCACTCCTCTCTTTGGCTCAAAGTTTGAGCCAATTGAAAAAAAAGTGTCATCACAATCCGGTGGCGCCCTCTTCGAAAAAATGATGACTTTTGAATTGAATTTTTAATTTTAAAGAAAATTCGAACCTAATTGCAAAACACCAAATTATTGTGAAAACGGAGGGGGGGGGGGGGGGGGGAGCTAAGGGGGGAGAGGGGTCCCATGCCCAATCTTTCCCCCGCCCCTCCTCCAACCCCCCGGATTGGTCCAAGGCGTGGAAAATGACTAAACAATTAAACTTAGCGTAATATAGTTACAATAAGAACCACTTTGCCCAGTGTCTCGAGAAATTGTCTTGGCAACTAACGAGGGATGGATTTAGATCAGTCAACGACCGCAAACATGTCTCGTACGGAAAGTGGTGGCTTCTTAGTAAGTTAGTATGCGAATTAGGTCAAATGACTTGTACCTGTATTTTGACATTTACTCGAATGACATCAAAGAAGAGTCACCGGAATCAGAGACCTATTCACGCACACCCCGTGGCGACCGGAAACGAGAGGGGTGAGCAGTCTGTCGGTTAATTCGTTTGTCCGGAAATATTGTGTATTGCCTACCACAGGTCAATTCGCTCGGTCGGCTAATTTAAACACAATAATGTAGACAGATCCTATTATATCGTAATGGCTTTGTTATTCATAAACAATTTATTAATCATGCGTGGGTGGGGAGATGCAGGGAAAAGGAGTTTTTTTTTGGGGGGGGGGATTTCAGTTTATTGTACTTTTTGGATGTTTCTATAGTTGCTGTTGTTGTTATTGCTGTTGTCGTTGTTGTGATCACTATAACAGCCATTAATTGTTCCTGGTAAAATGCAAGATACACAGACAGATGGAAAAAAAAGAAAAGTAAAAAAGTGGGACTTGAAAGTAGACCAACAGCAACTGAGGCCGAGTGCACAAGACAAAACAAAACGATACAAAACAAATCGAAAGCAAGCAAAGCAAAACTAAATAATACAAAGCAAAAAGCAACAAAATACAACGTGTTCTTTCTTTTCTTTTTTTTTTTTCTTCTTGAAATTCCAGGAGCAGATAGCAGAAATGCGGGAATATTTCCGCGCCTTCAAGGAGCAGAACTCCACACACCGGGACTACACTCAGTTCTTCAAGCCTGTCTTCTGTTACGTAGAGGGGGCGTGGCTGGCTGGAACAGATCAACCGGAACAGGAAGACATCAATGGCTATAATGCCGAGACGTGGGGCGATCTTCATGAGCAGGTGAAAAATGATTGGTAATGGTAGTAAATGAAAGCAAAATGTCCCCCATTGTCACGAGTTGGATTATTTCTTTTAAAACTTTCTCATTTAATATATTATGTGTCATGACGCGGTGGAATCAGGCGCTTGTTAACTTTTGGACATGTTGAGTCATTGGTATCATCGTACAGCGTGTTCATTTGCCTTGCTTTGATGAAAAGAAATGCCCGTCTATCTTTAAAAGAAATCAAGATATTATGCGCGACTGAAGGAATTGGAGTCGTCTTGTTTCAGAAATAAAATTAGTGAGAAAATGGCCGCCAAAGTTAGGTGATTTCCATAGCTTCGGAGTCCTTGGAAACAGAAAATGTACATTTTTTTGTGTGTGCAAATAAATCAACGCTTTTCAGTAAAATCACACAGAAATGTGTTTTGAGCCCAAAAACAAAAAGTCGATAAAAATTTCCAAAGCGGAGGTAAAAAGTCGTTTTCTTCAATTTTTTACCTCGATGCCCCACATATTTACTTAATTAAATAATTAATGGTACTTTACCCCACACCACGTCACCCATAAACTGCTAAAGATCTTGTCAACATTTCAGTGTTTTAGCATCTATAAAATGGCTGATTGCATTGCATGCTTTCAAGAGATTGTTTCAGAATGCTGTCAAGTCTTCTGAGGAAATAAAATCCTAGTTGTAAAGCACATATAGTTTTGCTGCCGAGCGGGAATCTGCGCCATACGAATGCTATTTATCTTTTTATACATGTAATGTATTACTATAATTGTGTATAATTCTTTCCCCTCATCCCCCTGTCACCTCCTTCCGTCCCTTCCTTCCTCCCTCCTCTCCTCTTACTCTATCACCCCCCTCCATTGCCGCCCCCCCCCTTTCTTCCAACAGGCCCGTGTGGAAGCCTACCTTGGCTCTCCCCTCAGCAAGAAACTGCTCACCGCCCAGCTCCCGATCGGTGTTGTGGGAGTAGATGAGAACAGTGGGTCACCTGTGTACGGCCAGTGGTCATACAGGACACTGTGTCAGCCTGTACCTGACGATATACCTGTGCCTACAACCGCTTTCAGGATGGTGAGGGGAGATAGTTGTGCAGGAATGTCTGTCTGTCTGTCGTTCTCTCTCTCTCTATTTCCCACCCTCTCTCTCTCTCTCTCTTTCTCTCTCTCT
>NW_004797670.1:384449-385605 GCF_000002075.1 Aplysia californica
CCCTCTTCTCCCCCCTCTCTTTCTCTCTTTCTCTCTTCTTCCCTCTCTCTTCCTACTCTCTCAAACCAAGTGTTGTGGGAGTAGATGAGAACAGTGGGTCACCTGTGTACAGCCAGTGATCCTACAGGACACTGTGTCAGCCTGTACCTGACGATATACCCGTGCCTACCACCGCTTTCAGGATGGTGAGGGGAGATAGTTGTGCAAGGTTGTCTGTGGGTCTGTCCATTTGTCTGACTGTCTTTGTCTCTATCTCTCTCTCTCTCTCTCTCTCTCTTTCTCTCTCTCTCCCTCTTTGTCTGTCTCTCTTCTCCCCCCCTCTCTCTGTCTCTCGCTCTCCCTCCCCCCTCTCTCTCACCCTCTCTCTCTCTTTCTTTTTGCCTCTCTCTCTCTCCGTCTTCCCCCTACAGTGGGTCACCTGTGTACAGCCAGTGGTCCTATAGGACATTGTGTCAGTCCACACTTGACGATATACCCATGTCCACCACCGCTTTCAGGATGGTGAGGGGAAGTAGTTGTGAAGGGTTGTCTGTCTGTCTGCCTGTCTGCTTATCAACTCTCTCTCCCTCTCTATCTATCTCTCTATCCATTCCCCCCCCCTCTCCCCCTCTCTCTCTCTATCTATCTCGGTGAGTGTTCCAATCACTGTCTCTCAGGAGGCTCTCGTGGTCTAGATGTTAAGATGTTCGCCTCTCATTCAATAGGTTCTGGGTTTGAATCCGGATAGCGACGGAACATGTTCTTCGCTAAAATTTTCTCCCTTCACATCCTTTTCTGCTCTCTAACAATGTTCTGTCATCTGCTTTCGTCTCCACTTTCTGCCCCACCCCCTCACCTCCTTTGCCCCCTGCTCTCGGCTTCTGACTCTTTCTGCAGCCTTTCTACAGCTACTCATTGACTCTTTTTTACTGCTGCCTTTCAGTCACACCCTGGTCTTCTGGTAGGGAAGATCTACACCCAGCCTTCTCAAATAAGGGAGAAAAATCTCGGAGGTTCCGTTTGCGCACGTCAAAGACCCTTTGGTGGTCCAAAATAAATAAGAGTAGGCTTCAGCTGCCACCCGGGCAAAATTCAAAATTTCCTAGTACCAACTGAAAATTTTTCATATGTCCTACGCGCTCATATTATGACCTTAGGCAGTTGAGAGCGAAAACAC
>NW_004797670.1:388298-390194 GCF_000002075.1 Aplysia californica
AATAACAACAACAACAACAACAACAGCAACAAACACAGATACTGCCCCCACAAGAACAGAATCAACAATGGGGCTGTCGTGGCTTAGAGGTTAAGTAAGGTGTCCGCCTCTCATTCAAAGGTCTTGGGTTCGAATCCGGGTAACATTTTTTTGCTCTAAAATTGTCCCCTTTCACCTCCTTTCCTGCTCCCTAGCCATGTTCTGTCATCATCTTTTGTCTCCACTTTCTGTCCCCACCCCGTCACCCCCTATGCGCCCTCCTCTGGGCTCCTGACTCTTTCTGCAGCCTTTCTACTGCTACTCCTTGGCTCATTCTTACTGCTGTCTTTCAGCCACACCCCTGATCTTATAGTAGGAGGGATCTTTAAGAGCCTTCTCTGGCAAAGACAAAAAATCTCGGAGGTCCCGTGTGCAAATTGCGCACGTGAAAGATCCGTTGGTGGTCCAAAATCGATAAAAGTAGGCTTCGGCCGCCACCCGGCCAAAATTCAAAATGTCCTACCAACTGAAAACGTTTAATGCGTCCCGACCGCTCATATGACCTTCTGCAGTTGCAAGCGCCGTAAAACACTTACCCCCCCCCAAAAAAAAAAAAAAGAAAAGAAAAAGAACCCCCCCCCCCAAAAAAAAAACATTTAAAAAAAAATAAAATAAAAATAAAAACCAACAATACAAACACACTGTATCTGAAAACAAAGCCATTACCTTCATTATAACATGTACATTTACTTCATAAACCCAGGTACGGCACCATCACCCTCCTGGACCGCCTGGCCGGCGCAGTACCGGGAAAAGACAACGTCCCGGATTTTTTGAGCGATAAGGATGTGACCTTTAGGGACACATTGGATAGGAAGACCAGAAGGAAGATCAACATGGGCTACTACAACCGCAAGTACATGATTAGCTCTTCGGACGCCATGAGACAAACGGTCAGTTGAGGTGCTGATGATGATGATGAAGATGATAATAATAATAATAATAATAATAATAATAATAATAATAATAATAATAATAATAATAATAATAATAATAATAATAATAATAATAATGATAATACAAGTAATAATAATAATAATAATAATAATAATAATAATAATAATAATAATAATAATAATAATAATAATAATAATGGTATGATGGTGACGATAATGGCAATAATGATAAAATAATTATTAGTAGCTTGGCCTCCTTTCGACAAAAAGGAATGATCGGTGCATTAACATCAACTGAAAGTCATTGGCCTACTATATACATATATATACACTCTACTGGAAGTGAGCAATAAATCTTGAGAGATGAAAAAAATTAGAAAGTCTAGATACTATACTCTCAAAACAAAATGCGCCTCGCGAAATATCATTTCCGGCACTTCCGTTGTGATGGACAGCTACGCAAATTTGTTCCGTTTCTCAGTGGAATGAACACAAAAGTCAAAGAAGGACGGGAACTGTTTGTCAAATATATTTATCTAAATTCAGGAAATGAATAAATAAAAAATTGGGCTCTGTCATGGGGACTTATCTATCTTTTAGCAGGTACCTGCCAACTTTCAACTCTGCAGCTGTCGTAGTTTTCTGGGAAAAGTGACATACGAGTAATATGTGTTTCCAAGTTGCCAAACATATACACTGTAGTAGATGACAACAATAACGATAATAATAGTAATGACGATGATAATGGTAATGATAAAAATAGTGATTGCATTTATTATTTCACATTCCATGCGTTTGACAAATTGTTAAAAATAGTGATTGCATTTATTATTTCACATTCCATGCGTTTGACAAATTGTTATTTAAATTATTACCCAAGGTGAGACAGAGAGAGAGAGAAAGATAGAGAGAGAGAGAGAGAGAGAGAGAGAGAGAGAGAGAGAGAGAGAGAGAGAGAGAG
>NW_004797670.1:390294-395978 GCF_000002075.1 Aplysia californica
ACTGAGAGAGAGAGAGAGAGAGAGAGAGAGAGAGAGAGAGAGAGAGAGAGAGAGAGAATGAGAAAAAAAACTTACAGAGAGACCCGCTTATCGACTTCATTTTATTACTATATAATCATCATCGTCTATCTACCATTGCTCTACCCACCCACCTCCCCCCACCCCTCCACACTTACAGAAACAGTTACGTGGATTCTCGGACGCCAACCTGTTCATGGCACTGACCACACAGCCCCAGGTGGCTCCCCTACCCGTGAATTACTGCACCAACGCCAGGCGCAACAAGTGCAGGACCAAGGAAGACCTCCGTGCCTCGTACATGCTGCCCCTAGAGGTGGTCTACCTCACGCCACTGCGGGACTGGAACCCCTACCAGCTGGAGCATAAGGAGGTAAGCTGAACCTGTCCAAGACCACCATCCCATCCATGGTCGTTTCAGTTTTAGTAGAGGTTTTACGGCGCTTGCAACTGCATACGGTCGTATGAGCGCCAGAAGATGAGAATGAGAGGTGTTACAAGAGAGTAACAAACATACAAAAGAAGAAGGGGAGATAAGGACGATAGATTGGTAGATGTTTTATAGAGTTATATGAAAGAAAAAGCAAACCACACCAGAGCACCCGCCAACCACCCACACCCATGGTTGAAGAGCAGAGTGGTCATCCTAGACAGGTGGTCCTCTTGGACAGTTCGTTTGTTTTAGTAAAAGTTTAACGGCGCTCGCAACAGCATAAGGTCATTAGACAGTGTCATATTTTTTTTAACGCAAAGGGGGAGAGAGAAGTGCTTATTTGTACAAGGAAGCTCACTGTTAAAAACAATCAGGAAATGACAAATGCAGTGTTTGGGACGCCTGAATAGACGTAACAGTCTTGAACATCTGGCTTTCACTGGCAAAATTAAAGGCAAGCGAGGCAGGGATAGGCTCAGATCAACCTACTTGGGGTAGGGTGACAGGGAAAGATCGGGAAAACGTAGCTTTTTTTAAGATTTAGAGCATCCGAGCAAAGGAATGAATGGAGAACCATGACATCGATGTCTGTCGAAGATCTGGCGCTGGATGATGATGCTGATGATGGTGATTATTCTCTTGGATAATATATATGGTCGTTAGTGCAGGTTCGAAAAATGGTTTACAAATTATATTTTGGTAGTCAGCGAGATGTTCTTTCTATTTTGTTCAGGATTTGACACATGTTAAAGAACTAGTCTATAGCTATAGCAGTTATTTTTCGTTTTATGTCTGTCGAACATTTTTTCTGAAAAAAAATAAATCCAACAAACCAAAAAAGGGTTTTAAAAAAACCAGCACCCCCCCCCCCCCCCAACACACACACAGCAAAAAAATAAATAATTAAAAACGTGTGTAGGGTGTGTGTGAGTGTGTGTGGGGGGGGGGGGGATCGTTTTTGTAGATGATCGTCTTGGACACGCGGTCGCTAGAGCAAGCTCGACAGTTATCCCTTCACTGTACGTCTTAAGACGACATCACACCGACCACAACAGCCTATTATGTAGGCATATGTCCTGTTCCGGTGAGATATAGCTCTGCAACCCCGCCGTGATCTCGGATGTGGCGCACGATAATGTCAAATAGTTTGAAATGAACAGCAATGCATAGCTTTCACGCAATAATAGCTGCCCATTGTCAACATATATCCTATTGTGATACGAGCAATTCCGGAATGAGATTATAATATAATATGAATTATGTCGTCGTAGTGATACATTTTTTAGTTTTAGTAAGAGTTTTACATTACTTGCAACACAATAGGGTCATATAAGCGCCGAAGATTAGAGGTGTTACAAGAGAGTAACAAACACAAAATAGAAGGAGGGGAGATAAAGACGACAGATGTTTGATAGGAAAGAAGAAGCAAACCACACCAGAGCACCTGCGAACCACCCACAGTGCCGAGGATTAGAGATGTGACTAACACAGAAAGGAGGAGAGACGAGGACGATATAACACGTCTGATAGGTCATCATTTGAGCGTTACGTTTACCACTGCAATTTAATTTTTCATGGAAAGACCTGTTGACGTAAACGTCTGACACTTCCAAAAAACTATTTTTAGGTAAATTAAAGTGTACCACTTCGGCCTTGCTCTTTTATAAAATTAAATAGTTTTAGTAAGAGTTTTACGGCACTTGCAACACAATAAATAAGGTCATATAAGTGCCGAAGATTAGAAGTGTTACAAGAGAGTAACAAAGATAAAACAGAAGGAGGAGAAATCAGAACGATAGATGTTTGATAGTAAAGAAAGAGCAAACCACACCAGAGCACCCGCCAATCACCCACGGCCTTGACCGCCAAGGTCAACCTGGACTGAGAGGGGCGTTAGGTACCATAAGATTAATAAGAAGGTTAAAGGTACATAGTACATTGCTCGATACAATATATCTTGTTATCCTGCCAACACGGCTGGAAGCTGGAGGAATCGAACTCTAACCGTATGCGTTCAAAGCAAACAGCTTGACCCTTGCACCACAGTATAATTAGAATCAGTCTACGAGAACCAAGCCTGGTTACAAGTTACAACTGAGCTAATGGTACTTTTGAATTTACGTCCTCTTTCCTCCCCCCTTCTCTCTCTCTCTCTCTCTCTCTCTCACACACACACACACACACAACCACAGACATTCTTTTTCTCTCGAACACACACTCATACACTCTATTTTATACCGGGTGATAAAAAACAACAAAAACTTTACAACTTAAAAAAAAAAAAAATTCCTCCACGCTAAAGTTTTGCGTTTCATATTTGTACACAACATTTGGAAGTCAAAAGGAATTTGTCTGATATTCATTTTAGATAAATACACACAACAGTTTTGCTCTACACAGCCCGTAAAAAAACCCCAACCCATTTTCAGCTATGTCCTAATTTTTGTAGCATGACGCACTAGTTCGCATTAGGCATACCTTTTAAAATCCCAACGATTGCGCCATATTGCAAACTACAGTAGTCCAAAAGGCAAAAGGCCAACAGAAGTTTGCCGATAGTTTTTCTCAAGTTTCCTTTGCCTGCTGAGATTTTGGGATTAGAAAAGAGCAGAGAGTTTTGGGATTGAACATTTCCTTACCACCAACTCATTTCGTAAGTTTCGCACAAGGTACGGAAATAATGTTAAAGTGCCCTTAAGGCATTTTTTTTATGTCAAGGGTGGAAATGGTCCATCAGTTAGGACATGTAGAGAATCAGAACTTAAAATTCCCAGACAAAACGACCACTTCAGGTCAAACATACACCGTTCGCATCCCTTTGAACGTCACAAGGGTGCAGAATTCAGTAGATGAGCCCCATATGAGATGTCTCCGTAGACGATGTCTGTAGCAATGACTTTCCTACATCTCAACGGTCCGCACTCTCAAGGCAGATCTTCATCTACGATTGTACCATTTTCCTGTTCGCGAAGCTATCAGAGGATAGCAGTGTGTTCATAATTCCTCGATCGTCTTGAAAAGCGTGAACATTTCCTCTGTGACATTTGGTTCCTTGGCGAAGCCCATAATTTTTTATTCACCTTTCAGGTTATTAAAACAACTCCACAAATGCTGTCTATTTGGGCAAACTCACCCCCCCCCTCTATTGAGTCTAGAAACAGCTCCATACTATAGTGGGTACAGAGTGTGTGGCTTTGAGTACTCATGGTTGGGTGGATCCTTGTGTTTGGTCACCACTGAACATTACAAACGACGCGTTAAAAAGTGTCGAGTCCAAAGTAAGACATTGGTTTTCGAAATTCCAGAATTTATAAAATATTTTCTTAATTAACTTTGTAGGAGAAAAGAAATATTGTTTAAAGGTAACAGGGATGGAAAGATTAGGTTTTAAAAATGAAATGAAAGGAAAGAAACAAACCAATCATTTCATGACTTTCCTTACAAGATCTCTTAAGTTTCTGTATCGTCGTTGTAAACTTAAAGGGATCAGTGGTGCATTTTGCATAAATAAAATAGGTCATTTTAATACATGCCATTTTTGTTTTCAAAAATGAGTTTTTTGTTGTAAATTTTATGTCAAGCAATTTCCTTTTGAATGAATTATATGAGTTCCAGATTACAACATTCTTCTAGTACACATTTTGTGCGAAATATTTAGAAAAAAAGTTGTAAAGTTTCTTTTGGATCACTCTGTACATGTATATCGATGAATCTATTATTATATTTTCCTCCCTCCCACTCCCCCACTCGCTCATACACACACACACACACACACAACCTCAGGGTGGGCCGGAGTGGGGCAAGGAAAGCGGCAGCGTGACATATCCCTACAAGGGCACCTACAGCCAGATGTTCTTCCGCACTCCCGCCAAATTCTTCAGCAGACGAAGACCGCGATTCCCTGACTCCTCTGACTGGACGACTTGCAAGGGTTATGTCTATGTCAAGGACCCACAGGTGAGAGCGAGTGTGTGTGTGTGTGTGTGTGTGTGTGTGTGTGTGTGTGAGAGAGAGAGAGAGAGAGAGAGAGAGAGAGAGAGAGAGAGAGAGGGGGAGAGGGGGAGAGAGGGGAAAAACGCTTGTGTGTGTGTGTGTGTGTGTGTGCGCGTGCGCGCGCGGGCGTGTGTGTGTATGTGCATGCATGCGTGAGTGCCTTCATGTGTGCATACTGAGTCATGTACGTAAGTATGAATGTACGCATAGGTGTACGATCATGTATGTGAGAATGTAACTACGTACATGAATTATAAAAGCTTTTCTCTCTACCTGTAACCCCCCCCCCCCAACAAAACACCCCTTCAGGGCAAAACTCAGCTGGTGGCACCCAGCGGCACCCAAGTGGTCACTCAAGCCATGGGTGACGTAGGAGAGGTCAGACTACGCTACCCCATCCTGCCTGTGCACGCAGAAGGCAGCCCTACGTGGAAACAGCTAGAGGCTTTCCAGGAACACATGCAGATTCAGCTCGACAAGTTTGCCGAGGAGGCCAACCCACCCCCCAGCGGGAACTAGGCCATATTACGATGACCACTGGTCATTACAGTCAACAGAATAAGTTTGAATAACTGAGTGTGTGTAGTGTAGCGATAGATGGTAGGCCTCCCGGTCCTTTTTTTTTATCTTAACCTTTTTTTTCTGTGCCATGCACCTTGATATTGTCGAAAGTCTTACGTCTAAAACAGTCATCCCTTGCCAATGATATAAGAAGCCGTCTTAGACAAGTGGTCATCTTAAACCGTGTCACTATAAAGTTGAAAAAAAAAAAAAGCAAGGGAGGAAATGGCCGCTACTACAGGTAAATGTCTTGTAAAGGAAGCCGTTCGGAGACCCGGATTGACGGTACCTTAAACCATTGCCGCTCTCAATTAAAATAACAGACTTTGAAATCGAAGTAAAAAAACCCAACCAAAAACAATTACAGTTCTGTAGAACATGGACAGTTGACATTTGAAGAATTAAAGAGTAATCCAGTACTGAAACTTGTGAAACTTTTATTTTTTCGTCTCCCAGTAGTTTATGTCATGCATGTCATAACATTAATAACAACAATAATACAAAAAGATTGCATTAAAAACCAATACATGTAGTAATAGTAATATAGATCACATCACTGCTCTATAAAACACTTTGTGTAGCCCATTTCATACACACTTCATCTACTTTACACACACACACACACACATATATATATATATTAACGTATGTCGGCAGAGTATGTTGATGTATATATATA
>NW_004797670.1:399141-401500 GCF_000002075.1 Aplysia californica
ATGCCTCGCTTCACAAGATGTGAAGAACCCGAGATTGAAGTTGAAGGGGACATCGTCGGATGCATCTGTTGTTGATGGCTTTATCATGAACGTGACGAGGAAGGGGCACTGAATTACCTGTCCTTTGCAACCCGGGAAATCGTGGAGATGCTTTGTCAGTTACCCCATGTGTTGCTCCTATACTTCACATATAAAACAAATAAGTACTTGATGCCACTGCTTACTGTCATGGCAATAGACAGTTATGGGCATGGCTTTCCCGTCCTGCATGCCTTCGTGAGGAATGACGACAACACTCATCTGCAAGTGGCCCCGACATTCATGTCCACACTGTATGACCCCACCAAAATGACATGCTTTGTCATTGACAAAGACTTTACGGAAATCAATATTTTGGGGGCCGCTTTTCCTACTGCTCGGATCAATCTGTGCAACTTTCATGTGTCAAAGGCCATTTCCAGACACATCAAAAACCTTGGCACAGAGATGTCCGCCAAAGTGCTGGAACTCTTCATGAGACAAGTCACAACTGAGTCCCAGGCTGAATATGAGTCTATTAAGACACAGCTAACAACACTGCTGCCTGAAATGTCAGATGCATGTGGCGGTTAAGTCTTCATGTTATGGCTTCTGTCGACTTAAATATTCTATAAATGAAAATGGTCGCCTCATTTTTTGCTTTTAACAGTGATATGCCTTTACACATTGAAAAAGGGTGATAAACTTGAATTCCTAAAGTCCAAGTTGGCTCCTTTGGAACATTTTTTAGTGTGTTTATTTATTGATAGTGAAAGAATGTGCTAAATTAGCCGCGTCGGTTTTAATATAAACATTTTTTTTTCAGGTACGTCTTAAACGTTTTGACCAGCCCACTGGAACTAGATGAGAATGGCCTTGTAAAACCATATCTCCTGGATACAGGGTTCCTGGAGAGCACAACTCACTCAACAGTGGCTGCAGCAGTCATCAAGACAGTGACTGCCTTTGACGTCCACTACTTTAACATCATGGTGATCAACACGGACAATGCTACATGTATGCACAAGGCATACAGAGAGTATGCACAAGGCATACAGAGAGGTGTGGAAGGGACTTTTCCCGAACAATGTTTACATTACATGTCTAGCTCACTGTGCGAACCTGTTCGGCGAGAGTTTCAAGAAACCCTTCAAGTCAGCACAAAGTGTGTCAAAAACATGAGTGCAGTTTTCTGGAACGCTAACAGGAGAAAGATGTGCTACCTGGCATTTCTAAAGTCCACAAGACTTGATGCTTTTAAGTAGGATACAGTCACAGGTTTTTTTTTAGAAACGAGTGCATTCTGAAGGAAGGGGAGGACATTTCCAAAATGGATGTCTCAGAATGTAGGCCTACCAGAAATCGAACGCAGTGGTACTGGCTTTTGTAAACTTCGGGTAATGGCCTCACCTTCAAAACGTGGAGCAAGAAGTCTTTGAAATCTGGTGTGTGTTTGTGCACAGTATGAGGCAAGACCATAGTATATGGTAATTCAGGAAAAAAAAGCTTTGAAAAAGCACGTAAATTTTGAAAATCCATTGAGGGCAGATTGCACCTTACGTAGAGATGATGGCACAAACTTCCCTCAAGGCAGCAGAGGCAAAAGGCCTCATCGAACAGACACAAGGAGTATGCCTCGCTTCACAAGATGTGAAGAACCTGAGATTGAAATTGAAGGGAACATCGTTGGATGCATCTGTTTTTGATGGCTTTATCAACAACATAAAGGATGACAGAAGGCATGTGTCGTTTTCACATGACGAGGAAGGGGCACTGAATTACCTGTCCTTTGCAATCCGGGAAATGGTGGAGATGCTTTGTCGGTTACCCCATGTGTTGCTCCTATACTTCACATTTAAACCAAACAAGTACTTGACGCCGCTGCTTACTGTCATGGCAATAGACAATCTGTGCAACTTTCATGTGTCAAAGGCCGTTTCCAGACACCTCAAAATTTAAAACCTTGGCACAGAGATGTCCGCCAAAGTGCTGGAACTCTTCATGAGACAAGTTACAATCGAGTCCCAGGCTGAATATGAGTCTATTAAGACACAGCTAACAACACTGCTGCCTGAAATGTCAGATGCAAGTGGTGGTTAAGTCTTCATGTTATGGCTTCTGTCGACTTATATATTCTATAAATGAAAATGGTCGCCTCACTTTTTGCTTTTAACAGTGATATGCCTTTACACATTGAAAAAGGGCATATAATTTGGAAGGAATATTGATCTAAAATATTGTAACTTTACTTGGGTAGATTTGGTGTCTATATATATATATTTCGTGGGCGCCGAGGCGTCAGTGGCGATTTGGTTAGAACATCGACTCATGCGCTATATAT
>NW_004797670.1:401600-416234 GCF_000002075.1 Aplysia californica
CCCGTCAAATGTGAAAAGGGCATAAGAATTTCATTTTGCAGTCAGGCAGCAAGAAATCGGTTCTCAGGAAAAAGGAAACAGGAACCCCGTCCCCTGTTGGCTAGTGTAGCCGCCTAACCACTAAGGCCACAGACACCCCCGACTTGCAACAAGGACAGAGATACTATCCTATGCACTGTAAGATCAATGTTGCACTGCACATCAGCCAGCAGTAGAGTATGAAATCCTTTGAAAAAGATAACAGATTACAGCTTCTGACGATTTTTGTGGCATACTTCTACACAAACTGGAAAAACATTGACAGCTACTGGGTAGGCTGTTTTATCCAAAATACAACACATTTTGGCAATGTGACAAACAACATGATGATGGAGCCACACCATCAAAAGCTAAAGAAACACTTATCACAAGTGACTAAAATATCAGAAATGGCTCTCATTTTGGTAAAATTGCCAAAAACAAAAAACAAATAACCCTGTAATCAGTCCCGACCTACAAATAAAAAAAGCTTGCTCTGGAGAAAAGACAAGTCATAATTCCTACAACATGCTCAAAAGAATTTGCTGAAGACATATGTTATATTATGTAAAACAACAATATGCTACCCTTCAAATATAATGAAAAGAAAGCTAGCGTTGTGTTTCAGCAGATATCTCCATGGTTATGTTGTGGTTACAGGAAGACAGTATCAGGTAACTGACTCTGGACAAGTAAATACTGTTTCCAGTTCTCAAAGTTCTTGTGGCTCGATCTGGTGATTCGTCTGAGCAACCAAAATAATACGCAGGGAAACAGTTAATTCTAGACCCATAGATATATAATATATCCATTTATACTTATATTTTTGTTAGGAATAAATCTTAAATTAGAGAAAATGGTATAGGTTTAACACCTATCAACACTATTATGATAAGAGGCGGGGCCTCAATGTTTAACGCCTATCTCCAAAAGGACTGAGTCACGTGGGAAATTCGGGCGAAATGTAAAAGTGTCTTTCCCAAGGATACAAACGTTGGACTGAGCCGAAGCCCAAACCCCTGAACCTGGTATCTCACAATTCAGAGTCCGGTAGCCTAACCACTAGGCCACCGACACCCCGACCTGCAACAAAGACAGAGATACTATCGTAAGCATTGTTAGATTAATGGTTAATTGTACATCAGCAGTAGAGTATGAAATCATGCGGAACAGATTACAGACCACTGCATCTGATGATTTTATGGCATACTTCTACACAAACTGAAAAAACATTGAGAGCTACTGAGTAGGCTGTTTTATCCAAAATACAACACATTTTGGCAATGTTGCAAATGACATGCTGGTGTGTTTGTTTGTTTTAGTAAGAGTCTTTTTAGTAGTATGGGGTTTTACGGCGCTCGCAACTGCATAAGAGAGAGAGAGACTGAAGTGGTCAAACTCCTGAACACCACGACCTTCGGTGGTATTCAATGCACGTTCGAACGATACCAGAAGTTGAACTGCTTGTCCATGAACTAAAGGTGCGCCTATCAATACTCTGCTGATGCTGATGGTGCATACATAAAGTATAAATTGACCATGGAAGACGACTGGGCTGAGCTTCCTTGCAGAATTTCAGTAGCTCCAAAACATTGGATACACTACTGAACGCTTGCCCATGGCAGCCAGAAAATATCAGGACTTGCTGTCATTCAAAAATGTTGTCCCTGAAATGGCTTACAACTTTTATGTCAATTTACCTCATTTATAATTTGTTCATGACCATGCTCATCAGGAAAAGCGAAGCCTTACAAAATTACTTTTCAACCCTAAGTAAACGTCTTACTGTTTGATCATGAATGCTTTATTATTTTAAAACAGACTGTGAATAAGATTGTAGTGTTTTTACCAAGGCTAAAGGGATGGCGGGCCGAAACAGATGATTGCTGCAGGCAGGACGATGCGAGTAGATAAGATTACAGATTCCCATTATTTTTTTTTCTATATTTAAATGAATTTAATCCTGTTTGGCATTAAAAAAAATAAACATGAAGCAAAATGCCTGACGATTTACCGTGATTAATATGAGTGTGTGCGAGCGTGCGTGCATGTGCGTGTGGGGGTGTGATGAACCAAAGTCTTTGTGATTTGTTTCAGATTTCTTAAAAATTAGTTCCAACGTCAAAAATGGATACAAGCTGTCAGACGTGTGGATTTTAACCCGTCCAAGTATTCTTACATGTGTTCAAGTCTTTTCAAAGAGGAGAACTTAGACAGAACCTCTCTCTCCTCTGTTCGTTTTCGAGCAGGGGCGGTGCCTAGCGTGTTTGAGGCATCTCCATCCCACTTGAAAATTAGTAAAACTGAAAGGAAGCCCCCAAAACAAAGAGCCTCAGCTATAGCGAAAGAAATGATACCCACTCAAAGTCATAGCAGTACTGCCAGTACCACTGATAGCTTAATACCTGCATAAACAGACGATAATGTCTCTCTGCCCAGTTCTCCTGGTGCTTCAACATCAAATCAGTGTAGCGCAGACACACCTGTGAAGGCTGGCTTGAAACGAAAATAGAAGGAAAGTGAGCAAAAGAAAATAAGACTTATTCAACAATCCAAAAGACGACTTCGACTTCTTAAACGTCAGGCCAAATGAACTGAGGTTATTGCAGCTTTAAGGAAGCATAACATCCTCAGCACAGACAGTATATCTGATTTGGAGACTTGCGGCGGAGGTATATCTGATCTTCTTGAAAGAAAAGCTGCCAAAAGTCTTGACAAGCCACTACCTCGAAAGTACTCTCCTCAATGTGACGATGAAGGGGCACTGAATTACCTGTCCTTCGCAACCCAGGAAATGGTGGAGATGCTTTGTCGGTTCCCCCATCCATTGATGACAGATTGCATCTTAAGTAGAGATGATGGCACAAACTTCCCTCAAGGCAGCAGAGGCAAAAGGCCTCATTGAACAGACACAAGGAGTATGCCTTGCTTCCAAGATGTGAAGAATCTGAGATTGAAGTTAAAGGGAACATTGTTGGATGCATCTGTTTTTCATGGCTTTATCAACAACACAAAGGATGTCAGAGGGCATGTGTCGTTTTCACGTGACGAGGAAGGGGCACTGTGCTACCTGGCATTTCTAAAGTCCACAAGACTTGATGCTTTTAAGTAGGATACAGTCACAGTTTTTTTTAGAACCAAGTGCATTCTGAAGGAAGGGAAGGACATTTCCAAAATGGATGTCTCAGAATGTAGGCCTACCAGAAATTGAACGCAGTGGTCCTGGCTTTTGTAAACTTCGGATGATGGCTTCACCTTCAAAACATGGAGCAAGAAGTCTTTGAAACCCGGTGTGTGTTTGTGCACAGTATGAGGCAAGACCATAGTGTATGGTAATTCAGGAAAAAAAAGCCTTGAAGAAGCACGTAAATTTTGAAAATCCATTGAGGGCAGTTTGTATCTTAAGTAGAGATGATGGCACAAACTTCCCTCAAGGCAGCAGAGGCAAAAGGCCTCATCGATCAGACACAAGGAGTATGCCTCGCTT
The DNA here is from genome assembly GCF_000002075.1 of Aplysia californica. Taxonomy (NCBI): domain Eukaryota; kingdom Metazoa; phylum Mollusca; class Gastropoda; order Aplysiida; family Aplysiidae; genus Aplysia; species Aplysia californica. The sequence goes on from NW_004797670.1 coordinate 405,106, forward strand.
CACAAGATGTGAAAAACCTGAGATTGAAGTTGAAGGGGACATCGTCGGATGCATCTGTTGTTGATGGCTTTATCATGAACACGAAGGATGACAGAGGGCATGTGGCGTTTGCACGTGACGAGGAAGGGGCACTGAATTACCTATCCTTTGCAACCTGGGAAATGGTGGAGATGCTTCGTTGGTTACCCCATGTGTTGCTCCTATACTTCACATATAAAACAAATAAGTACTTGATGCAGCTGCTTACTGTCATGGCAATAGACAGTTACGGGCACAGCTTTCCCGTCCTGCATGCCTTCGTGAGGAATGACGACAACACTTACCTGCAAGCGGTCTCGACATTCATGTCCACACTGTATGATCCCACCAAAACGACATGCTTTGTCATCGACAAAGACTTTACGGAAATCAATATTTTGGGGGCCGTTTTTCCAGCTGCCCGGATCCATCTGTGACACATCCACTCTCATGTGTCACAGGTCGTTTCCAGACATCTCAGAACCTTGGAACAGATATGTCTGCCAAAACGCTGGAACTCTTCATGAAACAAGTCGCAACTGAGTCCCAGGCAGAATAAGAGTCTACTAACCGTTTCGTGTTTAACCCGCCAAAAACCGACACGCCGTAGCACACCGCTCACTGTTTAAGCCGACAACAACCGACAGCTGATCGCAGTGTCCCGCGTTGTTCAGCCCGACAAAAACCGACAGGTCACACACCTCTTATTTCGCAAGCTCTCATTGGTCACCAAATGATGCATTTTGTTCTAAATTTAGAATATGACGTTAGCTACTGAACAAAGGAAGATTCCATGACTATATAAGCGAGCTTGCGCGAAGGTGAAGGTAGTGACACAGTTTAGCGCGAAGGTGAAGGTAGTGACACAGTTTAGCACGAAGGTGAAGGTAGTGACACAGTTTAGCACGAAGGTGAAGGTAGTGACACAGTTTAGCGCGAAGGTGAAGGTAGTGACACAGTTTATCGCGAAGCGTGTAGTATCACAGAATTCCTTCACTTCAGTCTCGCCATTGTCCGTTGTTATTGTTTTCGCTATGGAGCACAGTGACACTGAGAACGACCGAGAGTCAGACATTGAGGTGGATTGGGAAGAAGACACTATTGTGGACGATCCTGAGGTAAATATAAGCTTCATTTATTTATTGTTTTTGGTTTGTGGTTGTGTATTATCTATATTTAGAGGCCTAAGCTTAGAAAACAGTGGGCTCTCCCGCGTGCTGCGATGTGTGTGACATAGATCTAGATCTCATGACAATGATGTTGGGTGCCATGCTGTATTATGAGTGCATGGGAGAGGGGGATATCTTTATATATCTTAAAGATATATAGAAAGAAAAATGTTTTCCTATTACATATAGAATGTATAGAAATATGTAGAATTAGCATATATATTATGTTTATCTTTTATTGATAGACTTTTATAGATTCTGAGTAGCACTCGTTTGGAGTTTGGGTAATGAATGAGCTTTTATGTGTACTGAAATGAAGTGTGGGAGCTGAGTAATCCCCCCTCCCCCCCTTCTCTTTCGGTCTCCCTCTTTCTCACACATGCCTGCACTCACAAACACACACTCGGCTTCTCCACCCCCACCCCCCCTCCCCTAGTATCTCTGTCCTTTTCTGTTGTATGTGTGTGAGGGCAAGTAAATATCTACTATGCGCACATTGACATATTTTTAAAAAAATCATTGTTTTCCACAGCCTGAAGATCCAGAGAATGGCTATGACCCACCCCCCGCAGCGACGAACGGTGATGACCCACCCCCCACAGCGACGAATGGTGATGACCCACCCCCTGCAGCGACGAATGGTGATGACCACTCTCTGCAGCGAGTGACGGTCCGTGGTCCAACCCGGCGACCCCTATCCAGATGGCGGACTTCAGGTTGGCTCCTGGTCCTCGTCATGGTTTGCAGCCTTTTGCCTGTCCCCTGGACATTTTCTTTTTGATGTTTCCCCTTACCCTCATCAACACCTTGGTCGTGGAAACCAACCGCTACGCAGAGCAGTGTCTTGCCGCCACCCCTAACGCTTCGTGGGATGACACAACGACAGAGGAGCTTCGGGCTTTTTTGGCCATACAAATTATGTTTGGTGTGCGATCCCTTCCTCGACTTTGGTGCTACTGGTCCCAGGATAAACGCTACAACGATCCTTGGGTCAGTTCTGTCATGCCCATCAACTGCTTCAAAGCCCTGAGCCGCTTTTTTCATTGCCGGGACACCACAGTCGTCAGCCTCAGCGTGGGGAAGAGAATTTTGACGCTCTCTTCAAAATTCGGAATGCTCTAAATGTCACGAAGGAAACTTTCCGACAGTGTTTTGTGCCAGGGAGAGAGCTGAGCGTGGATGAGACCATGGTTGGTTTCAAAGGTCATCTAGGCTTCAAACAGTATATGCCGGCGAAGCCAACCAAGTGGGGGATGAAAGTGTGGACAGTGTGTGATGCTGTAAGTGGGTATTGTGTCGGTTTTGACTTCTATACGGGGAAAAATGGTCGTAGAAATCCGGGAAAGCCTCTGTCCTATGAGGTGGTCGATTATTTGTGTGAACCCCACTACGGGAAAGGCCATCATGTTTATTTCGACCGCTTTTTCAATGGAGTGGAAATTGCCAAACATCTCCTGTCACACGACACGTATTGTTGTGGCACGATCATGACAAACCGGAAAGGCCTCCCGCAAGCTATGAACAAAAAGTTGAAAAAGGGCGACGTGAAACAGCTGCAGCAGGGGAACCTTGTCGCCACAAGTTTCCATGACAAGAGGCCTGTCCATTTGTTGTCCAGCAACCGACCCATGGGTGTGGCTGAGGATCGACGTCCACTTCCACTCGTTGACTACAACATGTTTATGGGTGGGGTGGACAAGTTCGACCAGCAGCTCAGTTACTACCCTGTGGGCCGGCCTGGGAAAAAGTGGTGGCGCTATGCCATATGGCATCTCATAAACGGTGCTATTTACAATGCTTTTGTACTGTGGAGTAAATCAGAACATGAATATGACGTCAATAAACATTATGACCACTTGGCATTCAGGGTCGACGTCGCTGAGGCCCTTCGAAATGGCTTTACCGGCCGTAAACTGCCTGGTCGTCGTGCGACGACACAAGCAATTGTAGCTCCAGAGAGCCTTGATGTGCACAAAGTTGTGCGCATTGTAGGGCGAAGGAAAGTGTGTGTTCTCTGCTTGCGAGATGGAAAAAAGACAGAGAAGGGCTACGCTATGCAGTCCTCCTACAAATGTTCCTTTTGTGACGTTGTTTTGTGCAAGAAATTTTGTTTTCATGAGTACCATGCACGAGAGCTCTATTCAAAAGTTTATGGACAGTACTGTCCTGGACTGCATTGTGTGGCGTTACAAGACAAACAATCCTGATAAAGAAGCTATATTCTCTGCTGCGATCAGCATCTCTGTGGCAGAGAATATCCTCCGTGAGTAAGACCTGGGGAAGCGGGTGCCTTACTCAGCCTCAGTGGATGGTAATGATAGTCACAAATTCCAACATAAGGAGTGCATCAAGCTGGTGACGCCAACCACTTGTACTTGCCACTTTCACCTGTCAATGCAATTGCCTTGCTGCCACATCTTCTTGAGGACTCATCTTCAAACGCAAGTATATGATAAATTTCTGATCCATGACAACCACTTTCTGGAACACAAAAGTACAGGCCTTATCGGTAGCACAGTTTCCAGTTCAGTTCCTCAAGTACGACCTGACAATTCATCCACACAGGAAGGCAGGTACAGGACAGCATCAAAGATGTGCAAAGAGATGGCAGTCTACCCCAGCTTGCTTGGGGAAACAGAGTTTCTGGACAAGTTCAATTATCTTTCAGCTGTTTCACTCATGGAAATATATATGACTGTGATCATGTTGTTGTTGACGTTGTTAGTGGTGATAATGGCTCGGTTTATGTTATGCCATCAGACATTGATGATGTTCATGTCACTGACGCTCCATGCCCTCGAACTGACAGCAGGGTACTTGAGGTAATCCCAAAACCATCTGATTACCACAATAAAGTCCTTTTTTACATTGCTGGCCATGTGTGTCGAAGGATCTGTTCTGTGATCAGTAGCACTCCTTGTGCAACTCAATTGTTTACTCTGGCTGAAGAAATTCCTGATTTGAACGGCAATACTGAATGTTTGTTAGTGCGCCGGAAAAACAGAGTGGGACTTACAGCATCAAACCACTTCTTTAGAATAATTGCAGCTGCTGACAAAGAACTGAAGCAGTTGATCTTGACACATTCGAATCCCAAAGCTGCAGTGGACAAACAAATGATAAAGAAAGTACAAGCAGCAGTTTGTGAACAGTGCGTGGCAAAGTGTTTCTGGAAAGTGCTTATCACCATGGTGTGCAGATGATCAAGGCAGCTGTGTCTCTGTTCATTCGGATGCTCATGAAACATCACTCAAAGACCCTCAACAACCGCTTAGTGCAGGACCAGCCCTCCGATGAGGCACCACCTGACCAAAACAATTATATTTTTGCATTAACAGAAAGTGAGTTTTACATATGTACTGTTAACTAACCCCCTTTCTATAATCTTCTCCTCCTCCTGCTCCTTCTTCCTCTATTATCTCTCGCACTTATTACTCAACGACCCCCACCCCATTTTGTCCTCATCACAGTCAACCACTTGTTATTGTTTTCTAAGTAACAATATAAGATTAGTTTAATCTGTTGAACTCATCTTTTAATCAAGTTAAACTTTTACTTATATGTTCTTAAAAACTGTAGATCTTGGTCTTTTGTTTTGTTTTGATTTTAATTTTATTTTCTAAGATCTAAACATTGACTGGGTCGGTTAAAACTACAAAATGTATCCATGCTGCTAGCCTGTCCGTATTGCTTACATTGGATATGCGGGTGTCTCTCGTAACCTCAGCTCTCTCCCGTCCGTGAGGCTTGCCACATGCAATAGCGTCGCGACCCAACTGCCACATGCATGCTCACGGCGGTCATTTCGTACAATGTGTAAGAGAGAAACCCTGGCGGCCTGGGCCCTCTCTATCAGCTCTATGGGAGTCTGTCCTAACCATGTGTCTGAGAGAGAGGAGGGAGAGGGGAGAGATAGAGGGGACTGTGTGTGTGTGTGTGTACGCGCAGTGCACAGTTATACAGTGTATGACCTTTGTTCTAAAGATGTCACATGCTATGCCTGGAATGAAGCCGAGAGTGGACTTTCAGCCAACGAGTTTGCATCCTTTCTTCTTTCCTACCTTGAAGGACTCCGACGGAGGCACATACCAGAATCGAAACAAGATGCTGGGCACAGCCTTGCAGTACTTCAGTGTAAAGAACAATAAGACAGTCAAACAGAAAATTCTTGAGCGTAGACAACACATAAGGAAGTCGACTCCGTTCACGCGACAGTGGAGCTTCGACTAAAGGATATGGGCATTTTCTGTCCACTGGACTATGTCCAACTGATTCAGGCGGCAAGAAGCAACCCCAAGCCTTATGATGTCCAGCATTTGAGGCATGACTTCTTCTTGAACTTTACGAACTATGGAGAGGGAGCAGTGAAGTCATTAAACTCTAGCAAGAATGCAAACATGACAAACATCTGTGCGCTCCAGTACAGCCCAGATGGATCCATCAAGTACGAGTAGAACTTTGTTGATAAATGGACGAGGATAGAGCTGGGCTGCAAAACCCCCCAAGAAATCTACGCCTTCAGCTAGAATTATGTCTCACTCTATAAACCAACCCAGGTTGCTCAGTAGTATGAAAATCTGCTGATAAACAAACAGAAAGAAAACATACCCCAAAACTTTACAATTTTCTAAAAACAAAGAAATGCAGAGATGGCATAGAGTAATTCTAAGGCGATGACATGTTCTGCCGCCACGCTACCGGTACCTTGCACAGCCTACAGGTGTTTTATTACCACCTCGGGGTGGTTGGTGGGAAGCACTTGCCGGAAACTCTAAAGCGACAGTTTTGGAGTGATTTAGACAGCCGTGCGAAACAATTCGCCTCCCATCTTGTCCAGAATCCAGCCACACAGAGGGCGGACACGTGTCGGCACTCACTTGTCCCGTAGTCTCTTGACGAACGTGACAAACTCACGGTTACGGACGCCGTAACTGAAAAAAAAAGAAAAGAAAGAGAAACGCATGTACATGATGTTACACACAGAAACAGTCACACATCCGTTACAGCAATCTGGACCAATTAGGAGGTGTGGTGACCAGCAAGCCTCACCAAACAACTAAAGTTAGAAAGCAGTAAGCTCTCACACAGCTTATTATATATGTGTTGTAAACTTCCAATTAACACAATCTGGACCAATTAGGGGACAGAGAAGAAGAAAGAAGAAGAAAGAAGAAGAAAAAGAAAGAAGAAGAAGAAGTAAGAAGAAGAAGAAGAAGAAGAAGAAAAAGAAGAAGAAGAAGAAGAAGAAGAAGAAGAAGAAGAAGAAGAAGAAGAAGAAGAAGAAGAAGAAGAAGAAGAAGAAGAAGAAGAAGAAGAAGAAGAAGAAGAAGAAGAAGAAGAAGAAGAAGAAGACTGATACCACTACAACTTATTTAATAATTATTATCATTTTGTATTATAACAACAACCCCCCCCCCCCCCCCAAAAAAAAAAAAAAACCCAACAATAATGGTAGTGGTAATAACAACAATATTATAACGATAATAATAACAATAACAATAATACTAATAAAAATAATAATAATAATGATAAAGACAAATCAGTATGTTAACAATACTCGTCAAAGTCATTTATCATAGTTTTGAGTGACATCGTTAATAAGAAAAAACTTCATAAATTCAGGGACTTCCTTAATGCCAGCCAAAATGAATTCATAATTGTAACTTGGAAATCTGTTGAGAGTATTTACACTGTTTTGTGAATAGGTGCCAGGCCATTGTATTATAAAGAATGGAAATTTCAGGAATGTCAGTTTGATATGGCTTTGGTCAGACATTAGTCTCTGTTCATTGATGTTGATCGATTGATTGATTTTGTTTTAGTACAGGTTTTACGGCACTCGCAACTGCATAAGGTCATATGAGCGCCAGAAGAATAGACGTGTTACAAGAGAGTAACATACACAAACAAATGAGGAGAGAAAAGGACGATAGATTTTTGATAGGAAAGAAGGAGCAAACCACACTAGAGCACCCCCAACCACCCACTACAAAAGATTTAGAGGCGTTGTTACGCGAGAAAAACATATAAGGAGGAAAGATAAGGATGATAGATGTTTCATAGAAAAGAGCAAATCACACCAGAGCACCCGTCAATCATCCACACATAGAGCAGTCAGGTAACAATGCCTCACAAATCACAAACGTACCAGGATTAAAAACCCAGACAATAATCCCACTCACCTCTTCAGTTTGCGGTTGTCGTCCGTCATTTTCTCACCGTTGTAGCTGAGCCAGTGACGTTTCCAGATGTGGCTCCTGGACACAATAGATAAATACACACATACAAACACTAGATGAAATAATTGCCACACAAACACTGAAAGAAATACACACCCACACACAAATTGAATTACACTGTAAATACAACACACCCTAGATAAAATACACACACACACACACAAACATTGGATGAAGTACACACACGCAAAAACTGGATGAAATGTACATAGACAAACACTGGATGAAATGCACACTCTAACAAAGGATTAAATACATTACATACACACACTAAATGAAAAACATGTTGACATACACACACTAGATTAAGTACACACACATACAATGATTGAAAAATACATATATTACACACTGGATTAAGTAAACACACACACACACACATACAAACACTGGATAAATCACACCCATACACACTGAATGAAGCATATATACACACACAGATTAGATAAAACACACACACACACCCACCCAAACACAATGGATCCATTGCTTATATGAATGTTTTACAAAATCATTTAGGAGACGACACACTTTGTTTCTTTCACTCGAGTTTTTTATTTCCTAACATGACAAGACAGTGAAAAAAAATAATATTTGGGAGTAAAATGAATAAAACAAAACCAGTGCAATGGTGATCAATGCCTCTGACACCCATCTTATCACTGAAAAGTTAAAAAAGTAAAACGGCCTTCGTCATTAATTCTGATAAGGCTAAGCCACATTGGGGAAGAGCCATGAAAACTTCCTACACAACCACTCATTTTCATAAGTCTATTGGAAAAAAAATCTTAACCTTGAAATGACTGAATTATTGCCTGGAGCATGCACGCCATCTCCACAGTAATATAAACACTGGGTGGGTACCCATGACGTTCGATTAACGGACTCAAAAGAATCGATCGTCAAGTCATAGTGGAATCAGTAGGCACTGCTTGTGAACGGAAGCCTTACTTGTTGCCATGGCATCTTAGAAGATGGACTTTCCCAAGATTAGATCTAAACGAAACTAATGAAAAACTGAAAATAGAGCGCTATATAAATGCTATCTATTATTACTATTAAAATGAAATTACAGTGACTTCAGACTCTTTAATATAACTGTGCACCCTTTCAATGATTCTAAACCAGAGTTAATTTTTTCAAATTCGAAAGTTAAGTGGTTCGGAAGTTTTAGGCGACCAAAGTGACGAACTTTCACAGATATAATATACACATAAACAGTATAGCATACATAGTATAGTGAAATTGGCGGAAAGTGGGAATCATTTCACCATGAACAAATTTTTTCATCTACAAGCTTGTATTTAATATACAAATAAAACGTTAAAGACCAAACTTCTGACCTGAAAATTTGTCCACCACAAGTGTGTTTGCTATGTGCATGCTAGAGACTATAATATACGCACATGATATATATACATATATATATATATAAAACACATATAAAAATCAAACACAGTACCAGCTGATTCGGGTGCTGCCCCCTGTGCGCATCTGTCGCAGCGTGAAGTGTCTCTTGATGGCCAGCTTGAGGTCCATGACCTTGGCAGACTGTGTCACCACAATAGCTGAGGACACAAAGACAAACAATAGATAAACACTGACTGTGAACACTGTCAAACAAACAAATATCTTTCCAAATTATACTGTTGCACAAACCCACATTCACACACATGTACACAACATATGTGAAGAATCATGGTGAAATCAGTCAGGAGCTTGTCAAACGAAATCGAAGAAACAGGCTTTTTTTTTCAATTTTGGCAATTTTTATCAATTTTTTTTATTTGGCTCATCACCTTTTGTGTCCATATAAAACACATTTCAATATGAATTTTACAGAAAAATGTTGAGTAAAGACATAACATGTTTTTACAGTTCTCATAGACACTCAAGCTATTGAAGCTATCAAACTTTGGCGGCCATTTTATCAATAATTTTACCACAGAAAGCAGGCAACTTCACCTGCTTCAATTGCAAATATCTCGACTTCTATGCAAGATAAATGGGTTTTTTTTCATTGATAGCAAGGCTTATGAAAGAGCTTTCAGAGGATACCAAAAACTCCACATGCCCAAAAATAGACAAGCGCTTGATTCCACAGTGTCATGACATATACGTACTCACACAGATATGTGCATACATATAGACACACATACTAACAAACATATTCATAGTGCAGGAGAACGGGGACTGTAAATAACAGATTTAGCAAAAGTAGCCATTATATAAAGACCCCACAAAAACTCACAAAACAACATAAAAATGCCTTCAGATTCTGACACTGACACTTAGACACTAATAAGGAGTTTGGTGTAGTGCTCAAATATGGAAGTGCATGATAGTAGTGACGATCAGAGGACTTGAAGCTAGTACACATGTACTGGTAGATATAAAAATCAACAAACAAAGATATATAAAATTAACATCAACCACTTCGTTGCCTTACGACAGACCTGGTACGTCATGAAAATGCGGAATTTTTTAGGGCTGTGCGATTCATGTACGTCACTGACTTCCTGGTTGCCAATACATTACATATATACATCATGCTAATAAACTGGCTCTAATTCTTCTGTCCAGAGTTTTAGCCACAAGCACTGTGTAGATTTGTTTTCGAGAATAAAAGACGCGCATATCGGTACTAATTTGCTAGTACTACTTTACAGCTAGGCTTGCAAGCGATCGATAAACACAGATCTAGATTTGCAGGTGGCGGAGTGCTCTCGTAAAATGTAAACATCGAAATGACTTTAAAAAGGCAAGTAAATCCACTTTTGACTTACACTTACAGGTTATTCGAAATTACGAGTAAGATGGGAGGAGCTGGGAAATCAGAAAAGTGAAAAAAGTGACAATTGAAGATCAGGAATCGAAAAAGTATGTCATTAGTGCGCTAGATCTAATCTACACCACGCATCCATTAATCATGAGACATTAGGCTGCTGTCCTGTATGCGGAGCTCAGCTGAAAATCAGTTCTGACAGTCGGAACGCATACCCCTTGGCATTGAAAAGGTTAATGATATGGACTGCTGTTGATTTTATACCTGCGTATCTTTAAAAATTTTTAAATTACTGCCTGTGGTTTGAAATAAGCATCTGATGTGGAGTTATTGGTATGATCTTGCTTCCCATGATATAAATATGCATCTATCTTGAATAGAACTCAAGATATTTGAGACTGAAGGAAGCGAGGTTGCCTGGTTTCAGAGGTGAAATTAGCGAGAAAATGGCCGCCAAAGTTTGGTAATTCCAACAGTTAAAAGAGTCCATGAAAACAGAAAAAAATAACATATTTGTGCCTTTAATTAAAATCAGTTTTTCAGTAAAATTAACATGGAAATGTGTGTTTATGCGGACATAAAAGAGGATGAGACAAAAAATAAATAAAAAAAAAAAAAGTCAAATAAGTTGGAAAAAAGGTTATTTCTTCCATTTCTGTATTTTGACGAGCACCTGACTTCCCCACCCTGCCTCACATATATCTACACGTGTTCTTACCATTCTCGTAAAGTAAAAGAAAATTTCTCATAAGGACAATGAAGTACCTCATGAATCACACAGGACAATGGTTTGCACCAATTCACCCAGAAGATAGGCTGTTTACTATCATGACGAAAACAAAGCAATACATTTTATTTACATAACGGCTATAAAATATAAATTTCACTATAAGAAAGCAGGCTCTATGCACTTTTATG
>NW_004797670.1:416334-418127 GCF_000002075.1 Aplysia californica
CTCTTGATGGCCAGCTTCAGGTCCATGACCTTGGCAGACTGTGTCACCACAATAGCTGAGGACACAAAGACAAACAATAGATAAACACAGAGAGTCAAACAAACAAATATCTTTGCAAATTATACTGTTGCACAAACCCACATTCACACACATGTACACAACATATGTGAAGCATCATGGTGAAATCAGGAGCTTGTCAAACGAAATCGAAGAAACAGGCATTTTTTTTCCCATTTTGACAATTTTCATCATTTTTTTTTTTGGCTCATCACCTTTTGTGTCTATATAAAACACATTTCAAGATGAATTTTTTCAGAAAAATGTTGAGTAAAGGCATAACATATGTTTTTTCAGTTTTCAAGGACACTCAGCTATTGAAGCTTCCAAACTTTGGCGGCCATCTTATCGCTAATTTTACCACTGAAAGCAGGCAACTTCATCTGCTTCAATAGCAAATATCTTGACTTCTATTTCAAGATAGATGGGGGGGGGTTTCATTGATAGCAAGGCAAATGAAAAAGCTTTCAGATGATCAGATACCGATCACTCCACATGCCCAAAACAAAGATATAAAAAGTTTCCTACCAATTTTGATAAGACTGCTGTCGAAATGAACATTAACCGCTTCGTTGCCTTATAAATGACATACCTGGCACATCATGAAAATGCGGAATTTTTAGCGCTGTTGCATACCATGTACGTCATTGACCTCCTGGTTGCCAATATGACGTTACACATATACATCATGCTAATAACCTGGCTGTAATTCTTACGTGCAGAATTTTAGCCACAAGCACTGCGTAGATTTTTTTTTTAGAATAAAAGACGCACATATCGGTACCGATTTGCTAGTACTACTTTACTGCTAGGCTTGCAAGTGATCGATAAACACAGATCTAGGTTTGCAGGTGGCGGCGTGCTCTAGTAAAACGTAAACATCGAAGTGACTTTAAAGAGGCAAGTAAATCCACTTTTGACTTAGACTAACAGGTTATTCGAAATTATGAGTAAGATGGGAGGAGCTGGGAAATAAGAAAAGTGAAAAAAGTGACAATCGAAGATCAGGCACCCGAAAAAATGTCATGAGTGAGCTAGATCTAGACCACGCGTCCATTAATCACGAGACATTAGGCTGCTGTCCTGGGTACGGAGTCAGCTGAAAATCAGTGCTGGCAACGAAAAGGTTAATGACATGTATTAGAGATTGAAGGAAGCGAGGTCGCCTGGTTTCAGTGGTGAAATTAGCGAGAAAATGGCCGCCAAAATTTGGTAATTCCAACAGTTAAAGAGTCCATGAAAACAGAAAAAAAAAACATATTTGTGCCTTTAATTAAAATCAGTTTTTCAGTAAAATTAACATGGAAATGTGTGTTTATGTGGACATAAAAGAGGATGAGACAAAAAATGAAAATTCAATAAAAACTGTCCAAAAAGGTGGAAAAAAGGTTATTTCTTTTATTTCTGTATTTTGACGAGCACCTGACTTCCCCACGCTGCCTCACATATATCTACACGTGTTCTTACCATTCCTGTAAAGCAAAAGAAAATTTCTCACAAGGACAATGAAGTACCTCATAATCACACAAGACAATTTCAAGTCTGCACCAATTCACCCAGAAGATAGGCTGTTTACTATCATGACGAAAACAAAGCAATACATTTTATTTACATAACGGCTATAAAATATAAATTTCACTATAAGAAAGCAGGCTCTATGCACTTTTATGATGTATTATTACCCTGCCTCGACAGACCCTGTAACATATCGAATTATTCTCAGTTTCCACGAAAGC
>NW_004797670.1:418616-434354 GCF_000002075.1 Aplysia californica
CAATCAGATCTTTCTTGCAGAGGTTTAAAAACACAATACAGTCGAACCAGTGTAAGGCGGCCTCCCATTGTTGAGGAGAAAGTGGCCATATAAGACAAGAGGCTGTCTTAGGCAGGACTGATGAAAAAAGAAAAGAAAACAAACCATTCCCTTCTGAGGTCCCAACCAGAGGCCCCGGTGGTTGCAGGCTGCTGTAAGGCTAATTAAAATGGGTTTTTTTTGCGCTGTAAGGAGGTTAGTTTTTATTGTTGGTTTTCTTCTTGGGTTTTCTAACAAATCGCCCCACAGCAGAAAAATGACGGTTTCTTTGATTTCATTATTTTGACGAGCGGCTGATTCCACCACAACACCTCACGTAATAAGATAGCATGGATGAATTTCCAAAAAATTTCATTTTTTTCTGCTTCATGACTGATCTTCTTTGTTAACATATATAAATCTAAAAAGACAAATGTTGAAACCCTAAGGGAAATAGCATGACAAAATAGAAAGACACACATCTCGTATCTTCAAACGTAAGGAAAAGAGAGAGGAATTGAATTCCTCATTTCATTTCATTCCTTCTAAGTCTAGGCAGGTGAATTCTATTTCACTGAAATCAAAACACAAAGACAAAAGCTCCATACCACAATGAGACCAGCCAGCATATCTTGTGCAGTGCTCATCGCCTCAGAGTGAGTGAATGTCGGAATGTTGTTCTGCGATTCTGTCTTTGTCACTGAATCCTCAGCCTCCATTTCTGCAGCAGCTGAAGTCGACATGGTTGCCAAGGCTTCCTTTGATCTTGAAACTTTAAACTGTAGAATGAAACAGGAAAAGGTTTTAGTATCATAAATAAATTGTTCATGAATGTGTGTTTGTTAGAGTTTTTTGTCTAATGAGAAACATAAACGAAAAGTTACAAACAATATTTAACAAACCCCAAAAGATCATTTATGAGGAAAAAGATTTATCAGAAGCATTTTGACAGTCCTTTCAAGCTGCTAATCATTTAATTTACTGTTAAGATCACGGTTCGCCTAAGATCCTGCATTTTCCTTGCTCCCGAGCACCGGGATCTTACTAGGCTAATCTTAGGCGGAGACTACTGTACTGTCATGATAACACAAGTTTGGAACAATACCTTAACAATTAAACTTAGCCTACTAGATCTTGAGATGCCACGCCAACAGCACGTGTGAGGCTGTGAAGAAGTGTGGTTCATTACATTAAGATCTATGGACCTAGCCTAGATCTAGACTAGATTCTAGATCTAGATCAAGAAAACAAAATCAACGTAAATTTTTACAGTAGAACAAGGCTATAGCGGGACCTTTGGTTCCAGAAGAAAAATCCCACTGTAGGCGAGTTCCTGCTATAGGAATGCAAAGGGGAAATTACCTAAAAAATTTTTTTTAATCCACATGACTACCTCCATTCTTCAATAGAACTTTTGCGCTTTAGATTAGTCTTCCGTTTCTTGTCAACTTTGTTTATTATCTCGGCCTTCAATTCTTGTGAGAAGCATTTCCTTTTGTCTTTGTTGGAAGCCATCATTTCCTCGGTCTTGTTGCTTAAGCTGTCTATCATACCGTTAGACCTACTGTAGATCTGGTGAAGTGGATGCGTGTGTATGCCTGAGTGTGAGCATCAACGATCCCAATCCAATGAAACAGGAATCACACATTACACGCTCTCCTCTTCTTTTACTTTTTTGGTCTAGCATAGCCTAGGGCTATGGCCTATACGCTCTCATACTGAGCATCTAAGCGACGGCACATCACTTTTGGAGCGGCTTACGTAACGCGCCTCTCCGCACCATCCCACTCTGCCACCTGCCCCACCTCACTCATCACTGGACCGGCTAATCACAACGCCGCACAGCTGACTGCCTGTTTGGAGCCCACCTACAGCCCCCCCCCCCCCAAAACAACTGCCCTCTTCTTACAACCGGAATGAAGAATTTCAGACTGGTATAAAAACTATGTTCATTAGTGAGTAGTTTGTCAGGGGGGAGACCCCCCCAAGATGTGAATGAAGAATGTCAGACCATCCAACGCTAGCCTTCCTCCTCTCGCGAAGTGACTATTCGGACTCGAGTCCGAATATGAAAAAATGTTATTCGGACTCTGATTCTTGTCCAGCATGACATCACTTTCGACTTCCTGTGACTCTTGACTCCGGCTTCCTGTCCTGCCTCACTCGTGACTCGCCTCAGGCTGGGCAGAGACCGGGATCACTTCGGGCAAAATGGCGTTTTGTGCAGGAGCCGAGTTTTTATCTTTAATGATGAATTTGAGGCCGGCCTGAAAAGTTATAGCACTTCTAATAAATGTTTATTTGTCAAGAGGTCATCAGAAGCAATTAAAGATGGCTCGTTAGCGTGTGTCGGGGTCGGATGGGCGGCCTGCACACGTGTAGCTGTGTGCGTGTCGGAGAGGGGGGTGGGCACTATCGGTCCGGGCGTTGAACGTCGCATAGGCCCTACGCGTCAGTCTTTTTTCCAAACGGCAACTGATCATTATTACAATAATAAGCTAGTCTTGATGTAGATCTACGTAATGAATTGTGCGCTGGTCTATGGAATCAAAAGTTGCTGTATGCTCAGCTCTACACAGCATACAAATTTTTCTTGGTAAACAATCGAGATGACACAGGACAGGCTTGTGTATTTGAACGAATTGGTCTTTTTTTTTACACAGCTCATAATATGCAGGTGCCAGGTGGTCTGCTAATCTTCAATTTTACCTTTTTCTACAACAAAGAAAGTGGGAAACATGAGGGGTGGGGCTGCATATCAATGAGGCGGCGGGCATCGGATCGGCAGATAAGGTGTGGGGGAAACTAAAAAATGGCGGAAAATTGGAAGCACTGAACATTAGATCTAATCTAGATATATCTAGAATCTAGATTAGATCTAATCTAGATCTAGACTCTAGATATCTAGAGTAGGCCCGCATCACCGCGCTACTGTTTTGGTGCGCAACCCCCGGTCTCCTGCTTTGTTTTGGATAAGAACAGCGAAAACGAGGTCATTTTCTGTGAGCATGCGCAGAATGCAGCTTATTTCACTTTCGTTTTGGAGGTTCCTGTCAACACACGTGATTCTACGGTGTCGGAAAGTTTTGCCCCTTCATATTAATGGTTTTCGTAACCGGTATCGATCAATTTACTAAGCGCTTGAGTAGTCGATTATTTAGCACATCTAGCTAATCTAGCTCTAATGTATCGTAGAATGTATACTAGAATCGATAAATACTATCGCAGGCTGCTTCTTAATGCCCAGGAACGTGTTAGATAGGGTTGCGCACTGAAGCGGACCAAATTTGGGCAGTCCGTTTCGTGCGCAATATCGGCTTTTTTGCTATTTGGCATTGATAGTGTGGCTTCTAGGCCCTTTGTTTGTTTTACTTATTAAGTTATTTCTCTATGACCTGCATTGTGCACTGAAACAGACTGTTTTCCTTCCATTTGGATGCATTATATTGCCATTGGAAGATGATAAGTTAATGTATTCATGTCAAAATTAATTAATATGGAAATATAATCTCCAAAATGTTCAATTTCTTCTTTTCATGTCTTTTTCTTCTTCTTTTTTGCCCTTTTCCTTAAAGAATACTAGTCTAGGTATAGTCTAATTCTTGTTTTCTTCTTTCACTTCCTTGTGTCCACAGCACCTTTCTTTTTCAATTTCTTCTTTTCACGTCTTTTTCTTCTTCTTTTTTGTCCTTTTCCTTCTAAAATACTAGTCTAGGTATAGTCTTATTCTTGTTTTCTTCTTTCCCCTTCTTGTGTCCACAGCACCTTTCTTTTTATCCATTATCAAAACACATACACAAGGTGTAAGGAAATCTCCTGTCAGGGGGCGCACAGCTCCCAAAAAGAACACGCCTAATTGACCTTGGCCTTCCATTATGGTCAGTACAGGAACTTCTTGCAAGGAAAAGAAGACAAAGCAAGGATAGAGAAAGATGAAAAGTGTCAGAAAAGAGCTAGATCTAGATCTAGAGCTGTAAACATGGTACTATTGCGCACCAAACAAGACGATATGTTGCACCAAACCAGAAACCTTGCGCACCAAACCAGACACACGTTACCAAACAAACACCACCACAACATATAGAAATTTTAAACTGCTGTTACAGTAATGCGCTACACCGTATAGAGAGGAAGTTTTTCTAACTTCTGGTGAAAAAATCATGAAGATCGACCTGTAACTTCCAGAGATATCCACAAAAGATCGCTTACTGTATATCGCACCACAGTACAGGATGTACTCTAGACTCTAGATCTATAAAACGAAGACACTTCCCTTTTTCCGGACCGGAGTCCGAATAACATTTTTTCATATGTGGACTCAAGTCCGAATGAGACATTTTTTTATTCGGACTCGAGTCCGAATAAAGACGGCCTCTCGCGAATTGAAGCCCGTGCGGCAGAGCAGTGTTGGAAGTAATCTGGCTCACGCAAGGCGCAATAATACAAGTGGTCCGGTATTGTTCAATCTTCCCCAAAGGCTAATCCTGCCTAGATCTAGATATAGATATCTAGATCTAGATCTATGTCAATGATCCTGAAGTATGACGGACCTTCAAAAGAACTCGTCTCGTTTACAGTCCAAGGCGTCTGTTCTACATTTTCGGAGACGGAAGAGTAAGATCGCCGTGCCGTTGTCCGTTGTTGCCCAGGCCAAGTCCCTTCTTTGGCGATTGTTGGTTCATTTTATCGAAACTTATAAAACGATATATCTAATCTAGAAGCTACAATCATAGATCTAGATCTACTATCATGTAATATAGAAAGAAAAATAGTACTAACGTGTCGAAACTTGGACCAACTGACCGCCTGGCCACTGTATCTCATACAAAGACTAAGACTGATTTTGCCAAAGAAACAATCAAAACACAAACTGCACGCACACGCGAGATCTCCTTTTGTTTTCATAAATGTACTTCCGGACTTCCGGAGTCTAACTCGTTCCTAAAAAAGCTCGTGTTAGCTTTCTTTCTCCTGTCGTGATTATTTTCGCTTTTTTAGTGATACTCATTGGTCTATTTTGCAAATACATACATGACATAATATTATATAACATGTATATAAAATTTACTTTTGCCTTGCGTATGTAATAAGTGGCTCATATCCAAATTAATACAAACCAGTTGTAGCCTAATTTTTATTTTGGAAGGTGATGTTTAAGAAAGGGGGGGGGGGGGGGGGGATAATGATGTAGATCTCTATGGATCAATTTGAACTTGAACATAATACATAGGCTACAAGCAAACCCCCGACACCAAATATTCTGGCAACATGGCAACACAAATAATCAGAACCAAACTGAACGTCGTCTTGAGTTGTCACTTCAATCAAAGAGCGCAATAATACAAGACGGTTAGGTCTAGACATCTTGTTTCACAACTGGCACAAACCCCTGTTTGTAATACGTATGTGTAGCTTTTTTTTTAAAACTACGGAACACGGAAACAAGAAATGTGTACCGCGAAAAAATACGTAAGTAGGCCTACGTACGTACGTTTAATACGTATGTGTTAAATACGTTTTATGGAACAGCACCTTTTCAGTATTTTTTCGTAATACATATTTCTTGTTTCTATAATTATACCCAATTCTTACGGAAAACCAATGATGGGTGTCAACATTGATAAATCAGCCCATTTATAATTATACTGTGCATAGAGCATGTTAATATACCCCCATTGGGAAGGCATCTTTTGTGTGCGCAACTTGCACAAGGGACCTCCGAGATTTTTCGCCGTTATCCGAGAAGGCCAGGTGTTAGTCTTACCTACCATTAGACCAGGGGTGTGGATGAAAGAAGGAGTCGAGGAGTAACAGTAGAAAGGGTGCAGAAAGAGCCAGGAGCCCAGAGAAGGGGGCGAAAGGGAGAGGGGAAGGGGGAGGTGGCAGAAAGTGGAGACGAAAGCAGACTCTAGAATAATATATGGTTTGAGTTAGGGAACACGAAAGGGGGTGAAAGGAGAAAAGTTTAAAGGAGAAAATGATCCGTAGCTATCCGGATTCGAACCCGGGACCAATTGAACGAGAGGCAAACACCATAACCTCAAGACCACGAGAGCGCCCAAGCCCGTGTCTAACAGTAATATGGTACTCGAATCTGTATTCCAGGGGTTCTCGTAGTCTAGAGGTCATGGTGTCTGCCTCTCATTCAAAAGGTCCCGGGTTCGAATCCGGACAGTGACGGAACATTTTCTTCTCTAGATTTTCTCCTTTCACCACCTATAAGTGTTTAAGGTCCAAAAGGTACAGCTGAAAGCAAAATCTTATTCTAATAGTTTTCTAACTTTAAATATACAACTTAATAGACCTCTTGAGTCATAAACAAGATTCCAACAACGAATAGTTGCACTCCAGGTACTATTTTTCATGAATCCATGATGTTCAGGCTGTAGCCGAACATATTCTTGCCAGCCTGGCGACGCAAGTTGTGACAAAAGTTATTGAGATAAACAGTTTCTGTTTGATCTCAATAGCTATAAGCATATAGCCTGCAACGTGCTAAAAATCATGGGTTTTTGGACAATATTATCTTTTTGAGATACAACATTTTCAAGTCTTCACCAATTGCCGCCTTTTGAAATTCTCTTCATATCAAATCAAATTTGGTACATACTTCACAGCACAGGCAAATATAGTCATCATATCACAACGATTCTTTAGCACCTCATAGCTACATATTCATGGAGCCATCATGCAGAAATTCAAAGCAATTGATTTGGTGATTTTTGATAAATCTACGCCGCCGCGACCCCTACCCTTTAAAAAATACACTTTAGAGAAAAAGACAAAAGAAGTATTCAATGCATAATGAATAAGACACATATTGTTTCGTTTTAGGAATCTCATGTATTGAAGTTTTATTTGACATCAATAATAATAATATTAAATATCATTTATATAACGCTCATCTTCGATTAAAGTACACAGGCTGTGAGCGCTTTACGATACAATACAATGTACCACAGTAACATACAACGCTGAGTTCTGATTAAAAGAAAATCACTCCAAATATTCATCTTATATGAATTCAAAAACAGAAATGACTTCAGCTGACATTTGAATGAATCAAAAGGGTTTAGAAAACCACAAATAAGCCAACAAAATGCAATAAACAGGAATTTGGATATGATAACATACCTATACTGTTGGTAAAATAATAGCTGAAATTCTTCAGAAATGACAGTAGAATTGTTATTGAATAAAAAAGTATTGAAGATACAAGGCTGAAATTTTCACACATTATATAAATTTACCTTAAGATTATAATGAATCCATAAAAAGGCAAGAAATACAAATTGAGTCATGATGTAGACCCTCTTCTCTACCTGGCCATAATGAACTGCTGAAGTCATTCAGAAAAGATAGTGAAATCCTTACAGAAAAACAACTATTGGAGATATAGAGTTGACATTTTCACATGTCTTATAAAAAATTATAACGAATATGAACAAAACACAAGAAATATCCAAGTTCTGATGTATACCCCTTATAAGTTGTGTGACAAGAAAATTGCTGAAATTGCTGAACATGAACGTAACATTGTTACTGGTTTAAAAAACCCAACAACAACAACACGCAACAAACAAAAAAGATAAAATAACTTACACGGAAAAAAGAATGAAAATCTCGAACACAAAAATTAGAATGCTGAAGCCCCGGGTGCACATGACGCAATTCTAAAGCTTTTAAACCTCAAGAGCTTCAGAGAAGTTATTTTCCTTTACAGATCAGCTCTTTTTGCATTGCAGCTCGCTTTTCTGCTTTTAACTTGTCATATACATTCGAGATTTTCATTCTTTCGTCATCCCGCTTCTTCCCCAAAAAAATGCTAGCACTAAAAATTTCCAGCCGAAGGTTCCACACCCAGGTGTGGGTACCAACTGAACCCCGGTACCACCCGCACACTGCCATGGCAGTGGCGGTCTCTACCCAGTCTCTGCCCTAGAAAAATGTGCTTGGGGCATTAAAACCTTATCTGGCTATGAAAGGCTTCATTATTATTTGGGGTTTTACCTATCATGCAGCCTGCAAGTATCTTTGGGTCTGTCATGCGGTCATACACCGGCCTAACATATGATGCCATCGTTGGGTTAAACAAACATGTTTGGTATTTGGTGCGGCTTGTGCTCAGGAACTGGTTCGTCCCTGGCTCGAGCTCTGTTAAAAAACACCAAGAGTCGGGTCCCTCCAGAATACAATGTGGTCCATCTGGCTGTTTACTGAGCAATCTGGCGTGTTGGTCAATAACAGGAAGTTCGGCCTAGCCTATTGGATTGTTTGGCGCAAGTGTGACCGAGTAAATGTGAGACGAGTTCAGTCTGGAGTAAGTCAGGGTATAGGGAGGAGCTGTATCGAGGCAGAGGAGGCACGCAGAAATTTTGGCGTGAGGAAAGGGGGAAAGGATGATTAGTCTGAGCCTCAGTCTATTTTTGTGTTTGTGTTGTAAGATTCCAACGCATCTGGGCCCCACCGCAGAAGAAAGGATCACACGATCGAGAGAGAGAGAGAGAGAGAGAGAGAGAGAGAGAGAGAGAGAGAGAGAGAGATGCTTGGCCAACCCTTGTAACTGTAAACGCATCTCCTCAAGCAACCAAAAGGTTAGTGTCGAATATTCTTTCATGTACAAGTAACAACACACAACATGTGCCGCGGAAAGTCATCTGTGGAAACACAATGAAAGTATGAAGCCTTGATAGTGTTAGCCATAGTCTCGATGTCCTCCCCCGAGGCTCCCGTGAAGCTGATGGCGCTGTCTTCACTTGCCACCCGACTGCCGGCAACACTCTTCACGGCCCTCGTAAAATATACTTGCAGCTTTGTAATCTTCTCCTGGGTAATAAATAATTTAGAAAAGGAAAAAAGCGCAGTTTCATTAGTTTCGTAGAGCCTTTACAGCACTTGCAAAACTATAGGTCGTATGTGTTGAAGATCAGAGCTATAGGAGAATACATTAACAGAATATAAAGGAGAGTGGGATAGGAAGACATAGTGACAGAAAAAGCAAACCACACCAGTGTCCTACTTCACGCTTAAAAAAAGGGAATGATTTTGTGTTCAGTCACCCAGCAAAGCTGTTAGAGAAAGTAACAGAACATGCAGTAAGCCTACAGCAAAAGAAAAGAAGTAAACAAAAACGTCGAAGCACTATACCGGCCACCTGTAGACAATTACCTGGGCAAACACCCACTTCCCATTTCCTCATTTGCATTAAAAAAATAAATATTGTAATACACTGTGTAAGAAGTCCACTCTTCTTCTCAACGAGGGATAGTCAAAAAGTAATGCACGTTCGTTTATAACTTAAACAAAAAAAAAAGAACGCACTGTCAAAAATCATACCTGAAATAAAAGGGGAACATCTGAGGATCAAATTTCTATATCTCAATAATATAGTGTCCATTTTGTTCAATAGCCACTGACCACCTTTTACTAAGTCCACAAATGCCAGCTTCGTAAAACTGAGCAGGTTGGTCTTCAGGGCACAGCAGTCTTGGTTTCTCCATCGTTTCCATAGTGTTGACCTCTCTATGATTCTTTTTGAGGACCGAACAGGTGGAAGTCTGAATGTGCTAAATGAGGAGAATCGGCTGGGTGTGACAGTGCTTTCCATCCAAACGAGGTGATTGTCTCCCTTGTTCTGGTATTCGTACGCACACGGGCATTGTCATGGTGAAAAAAAAAACAACAACTCCATTTTCAAATTTGGTCCGACTCGTCGAATTATCGCTTTCAGTCCTTTCAGTGTTTCAATGTAGGCTTCAGAATTGACAATTGTTCTTCGTGGTAAAAAAAATTGTGAGATGCACTCTATGAATGTTCCAAAACAAGGTTGCCATGAATTTCTCCGCGGATTCTTCGGGACTATGCTTGTCTGACAAGCACAAGGGCACCTCTTCCCTTTTCTTCCTGTCCATTGCTTAAACGTCTAACCCATCTATATACAGTGCCAAACTCTAGAGCTTGGTCCTTGTAAACATTTTGAAGTCTCTTTTGGAAGTTACTGATGTATTCTCCTTCTAAAACAAGAAAATCAATCGCAACTTTTTGCCTCTGACAGACCCCCAAGGGGACAGCCATTTTGATGTGACGTCATTCGGGCAATAATCAAAGAAACTTAAATTTTAACAGTTTGAGTTCAAAAGTACAGGTGCAAATACTTGTGATCTGAATTTCATATAATTTGATGCAAAAGTGTGCAAAATAACGAATAACTTGCATTACTTTTTGACTCCCCGTAGTATATAGAACCCAAAGGAGTGATCATAGACTACATGAAAATTTACATATGAAATTAATTTCAACTAAACAGATTTCAGCTGCCTGTCACGTTCTAAGCATGTGTGTTCAATCGACTTACTTTATAAAGGATTATACTGAGCTTGACGTAATACAGTTGGGGAAAACTTACTTAGCGTTTTGAAACATTGTTGACACACTCCCCTTTCGTCACAGAAATGTCGTCATACGTTGGATTTTTGGTCAGC
Source organism: Aplysia californica (assembly GCF_000002075.1). Lineage (NCBI taxonomy): Eukaryota > Metazoa > Mollusca > Gastropoda > Aplysiida > Aplysiidae > Aplysia > Aplysia californica. Next base: position 429,116 of record NW_004797670.1, read on the forward strand.
TCTTTGTACGTTTTAGAATCTCCATCCGAGATCATTGTAGTGTACCTAAGGCATTCAGATATAATGAGAAAAATAAAAGTATCTTCCAATTGCAAATTTGCCACACAAAAAGTGTCAATTTTTTAACAACACAAAACAAAAATACACTTCCCGTACAAAGTAACACAACTAAATGAAATAAATAGTTCATCTCATAAGTTTTATCAATAATTGTTATAGTTTAGATCAAGATTAGCATTTTCGACACTATATTATTTAGTTTTCTATAGTTTGATCAAGAGTAGGTATTCTTGATACATCCAAATCAATCTTCAAGATTTTCTTTCCCTCTTCCTGTGAACATTTTATTTTCATTTTATTTCTTGTTTTTTTAAAAAATGTCCAAATGTCTAACCTGAGGCCATACTGCTCCGATCCCCCCCCACATGACTACAGCTGCTGTTACTTCCATGGAACTTGACGACCCCGTATGGTTCTTGTGTATGGTCAGTGGGTTGTCTTCCGCCTCTCAATGTCATCTGATTTGTCCTTTAGCCGTTTTTCCATTACCTTATATTACTGTTGAAAGAACAAGAAAATAATACATGGAATTTAGAATCATGCTCATGGATAAAATTGCATATATTTAAGTGTAACACAGATAGCTCGAATTTGTCGGGACCGGCCTCTGTAGTTCGAGGGATATCTCATGACAAATATAAAGAAGGAAAAAAAAAGCAACAAACAAACAAACGGGGCTACAGGAACAGTTCGATGGATGTGTGATTTCGAGTCTTCTGTATTCGACCTGTATACGTGTTATACTGCATAACGTTCAAACAAATTATCAAGACTTCTCAATAGGCTGAAATATGCATTTATTTTCATCTATCTTCTTATTTTTTATACTAGCTTCATAGCAAGTTTCCAAGACGCCGCCCCCTCCAACATGCGTCAACCTATCATCAGTGTAAAAAACAAAGCATTATATATCATATTCAAGATGTAGGCTTACACATGTCGATTTAAAGACCACCAAGGGATCTTTAACGTGCGCAACTTGCACACAGGACTTCTGAGATCTTTTGCCCTCAGAAAAAGGAGACGAAAGCAGACGACAGAACATTGTCCGAGAGCAGGAAAAGATATGAAAGGAGAACATTTTAAAGAAGAAAATATTTCATCGCTATCCGGATTCCAACCTGGGACCATTGAAAGAGGCGAACACCTTAACCTCTAGGCCACGAGAGCCCCCGCCCCATGTCTAAATTTTAGATGACCAAAAAGAGTTAATTTTGCTTGTTCACTTTCGTCTGTCATTGGTTAAAACAGGAAAACAGAAAAAAGCTCTGTTTAATCTTCTCATGTCCTTGCATGCAGACGTAAGAGTTAAATGAGCAACATAATCCAGCCTATTAATGAAGGCCACTGCAAAATAATGTTCTGACACGTTTTCTTTGACCTTACATTATAGCGGGTCAAAATGGGTGATACACAGCATACGCATTTAACCTAAAAAAGGTTAACTATTTTCATCAACACCGATTTTGTGAAGCACGTCCAAGAAACATGGTCCAACAGACGGATGAATACTTTTCGAGACACACACACACGTTGTGACTTCTTGACGGTCATGAGGGTATGGTAGGACGACGTGATTACACTGAAATGTGGGAGAGAGTTTATGCCACTGTCTAAAAAAATGAGCCATTTGTTGGGTAGGTTACTGCACACCATTCATTGTAGTGATCCAGTGTGTACACTCAAAGGATAGAATCTATTGTTTAATACAAGGTCCAAATGAAAAGCTTGAATTGCAGGATTAAGATTTTGTTTTCAAATATTTTAATTTGGTCGTCGACCTACAGGAGTGCCATGCAAAGTGACGTGCTCATTGGTAAATTAATAAATGGAGTAAAAAAAAAAAAGACCCATTTAAAAGGATATACTCAGTCATTTTTGGCACCAGTTTCAACAAAGCTCCAAACTAATAAAAATGAACTATTGGGACATACCCCAGACATCAAGTGTGGTCCTTGTACAGTTGCGAGAAAAGTTTTGCAAAACCTTATAAGCCGAACACTTATAAATGAAAGGTAATTAGGTTGTTTTTTGTGTGTGTTTTGGCAGTCTACATAAACCACCCATGAACAATCGAAGAGTTACAACTCAATGTTGAATAGGACGTTCAAGGAATCGACTCAGCAGCGTATTCAAGCTTGACATGAGAAAAATGGTCAACACCTGGGACATACAATTAAATTAGTCACCATGGCCATCAGGTTAAAAAGTGTCAGTTTTTATAAATGTATTTTTCGATACACATTTACAAAATTAAAAATGGACTTTTTAAAAAGTTGCAAGTGTTGCGTTTTACTCAAATTTGGTTGTTTTGTTTTTGTAAAGTGTTTTACGGCGCTCGCAACTACATAATGTCATATGAGCGCGCGGGATACACCTAATATTTTCATGTGGTGGGACATTTTGAATTTTGCCCAGGGTGGCTGCCGAAGCCTACTCTTGTCGATTTTAGACCACCAAGGGATCTTTAACGTGCGCAACTTGCACACGGGCCCTCCGAGAAATTTGGTTGACATAAAAAAAACTTGGTATATCTCGAAAATGTAAGTTTTTATTATAAGAAAAGGAACGTCCCCTTGGTTGAACTTAATTTTTCTTTCAAGTTTTGTTGATTGAAATACAACTACGTTTAAAGCCTTTACACGGGTCGTTCTTTTTTTGACACCCAACTGCAAAATGAGGTTCCGCGACAGTTTCCTTAACTATGAGCCCAATGTGGATTAAAAAATAATTTGGGGATTTACAGCCTGGATTCTATACATAAAACATTAAAAGTTTGTTTTAAAAAAATCAACACCATTTTAACGCACAGATACAAAACATGGCCAAACAGACGGGTGAGTATTTTTTCGAGACTCACGTGGTCTGGGGAGAGGAAGGGGTCCTTACACTGAAAAGTGGGGAATAGGTGGTGCCGCAAACTCAAAATAAGAAGGCCTAATGTGTGTGCTAGATTACTGTAAATCACCTATTGTATAATTATTCTGTTGCTGTTTAGAATGCTGTCCAAACTTCGTGGAGCAACTTATCCTCAAATATCTTTTTAACGGGTGAACCAATTCCATACATACTTTGCACAGCAGCTTGTATCAATTTGTCTTAACTTAATCATTTTTTTTCGACAACAATTGGGGCTAGATTTAAAAAAAACTTTTTTTCATAAATTTATATACTATAAATCTGCGTCACGCAGATAATGGGATTGTTCACAGCATTTCTTGCTTATCACACACATTTTGCATACGCATATGACCTACGTCACAGCCAACTTTTTAGAGGCAAAGCTTGTTGCAAGAAATTAACTTTTATAGTGAACTCAATGTTTGCACTAAAGGTTCTCAAAACCATGCGTTCAACAATGATAGTATCCCGATTAGAAAAAAAAAGGGACAGACTTGCTTTAAAAGCGATATTGACCCAGATGTAAACCTTTTGAAGTCTGTAGAAATCACCCACTTGGGTACTTTATTACAATTTATTAAGGAATTTTCTAGAATATAGCTGATAGTTAGTGTTTACAAAAATATTGACCTGCTAAGACAAATTGAAACAAGTCATTATGCAAAAGCTGGAAAGTCTATGTTCGATAGTTGAGGAATAATCTGACAATCAGTTGCGCCACGAACTTTTGACCACTGTATAGTATAAATCTCCAAAAAGAAATTTTGATTACTGGATGAGGATTTTGTTGTTGCTGGACGAAAGTTACGTAAACAATTGACAAATTAATATTCATTGTGCAATAAATTATGTTTAACGCGCACAGACGAAAGTGAACAAGCTATTAACACAAACCGGGATCCTTCGTTCCTTCTCGATCACTTACTCACAGGGATTCCATAAATAAGAATTATACAGTAGTATATTAATATGTTTTGTTGTCTTTACACCTTTGTGGATTTGAGGTATTCAGTGTATAGTACCGAACATAATAGAGCATGTCTCCGTATGCGTGACACAACCAAAGACAAAGTATAGTAGTAAAACCGGCCACATAATATGGATAAATCAGTTGCACTGCAGGTTGAAAAACCAGCAATCCACTACTCCTAAGATCATTAAGTAGGGGGACGAGAAGAAAGAGAAGACCCAGAGAAATCTCCATCCAGAGGTGGACAGTCTCGCCCCTGACAGCTGAAAGGTTCTTTTTCAGTTCTTCCTTTATTTTTCTAACCACACTCAGTCGTTCGGTGTACCATTTTTGAAAAATAACACAGGTTCATCGCACACCCTTTCTCTTAATGATTTATTACTGAATGTAGTTTTTCCACAGACATTCGTGGGACCTGTACATTAAAAAGTTTTTTGGTAAGAGTTTTACCGTACTTGTAACACAATACGGTTTTGTAAGTGCCGAAGATAGAGCTATTACAAAAAAGAAGCAGAAGAGATAAGGACGATAGATATTTGATAGGAATGAAGAGCAAACCACACCATAGCACCCGCCAGCCACTCACCTGTACATTTTATAACAGAACACTAGGACAAACAAAAGTCTCCCCCCCACCACCTTCCCTTGCTGATTTTCTATACTGTTATAACGATACTGTTCTAGACGACCTTTGTCTAATGGGTTGTCTTTTGGACATTTTCGACCGAAATCATTAATTTGTTTTGCCTGTTTGATGTTTTGCTGTACAGAAACGGATTATTATCCAATTAAAGGGGAAAAAAGATCTATACAAAATCAAAATGAACAATTAAAAAGAAGAAAGCAAAATAAAAACAATAATAAAAAAAAACAACCTTCACCCCAAAATGCAATTATAATACTCTCGGTCCCATTTGACCACTCTCTCCAATTCTCACACTCTTACCTGGGTAGCCGGAGGGCAACAGGACGGGACGCGCCAGTTACTGGGTTGTTAGAAGTTATGTCATCTCCTGGTGGTGCCCTCTCCCCCCTTCCCCCGCCCCGCCCCCTCCCTCGCGCACACCAACCACCACCATCTAATGACCATAAAGGGGTCATGGCATGTTCAAGAAATGGGCCAAGACATGTTGAAGAAAAAGGGTCAGGGTTTTCTGCGGAAAAGGGAAAAAAGGAGTTGGGAAAGGGGGGGGGGGAGGTTGGTAGGGTTAAGACAACCATTATATGAAACCTATCCCCTCTAAACTTTGATACATGCATACGCAATATAATAATAATTACAAACAGGCTGTTAACGGAATTAATTCC
>NW_004797670.1:435461-437110 GCF_000002075.1 Aplysia californica
CTCTCTCTCTCTCACGCACACACACACACACACATACACACACACACACACACACACACACACACACACATACGACCTCATTTGTATTCACACATACAGATGCACACTTTTGAACACCCCCCCCTCCTTTTCCGCCTTCACCCAATCTGACCCCTTTTCTACCACCATGAATCAATCAATTATTTCCTCGTTAGGTGAAAGTAACATCTCAACAACAGGGTCAATTACTTGTCACCAGGGGGTCAGTTCAGGACATGGACTGGTCAGTACCATTTGGCGCGAGTCCCTGGCATGTTCGCATCTGACCCCTCGCGTCACTGGATGAAATGTTTGGACCAGGAAATCCCACAGAGTGGTCAGTGGCTTTGATATAAAACGTTGGGTGAGTACAGAGGAGAGATGCATTCGTCACTTGGAGCGTCATAGGTGGAAACTATAACCATAAGGTAAGTGGAGAGAGAGAAAGAGAGAGAGAGAGAGAGAGAGAGAGAGAGAGAGAGAGAGAGAGAGAGAGAGAGAGAGAGAGAGAGAGAGAGAGAGAGAGAGAGTTCACTGTAAAATCTTTATCAATTATTTTTAAAAAAGTATGTGGTCACCACATGAGTACATTGAATCTACGACATGAAATGTCTTCAATTAGTACATTGCATTAGCATTTTAGTAGTTAAGCCTTTAGCACCCAAAGCTCAATTTGAAGAATAACAATTTCTTTAATAATACACGTAACCATAATTCGTCCCTCAATGTCTGACGATAACCAATGCATGGTGTAAAGGAGAGTACCGTAAAAACAAAATAGAAGAAATAAGGCTTAAGATGACATTTGGCTTCCGCTACTGCCAATGAGACCAGTTCTGGCAGGATAAAAAAGGTTTGCCATATTTTTAACTTTTAAACGTTTCGTTTCCACTCTGGCATGTACGCACTTTTCTTTCAGCCACCTTTCTTGGTTTTAGCGTTTTATTTTTATTTGTGAAGCCTCCTAATACGATTTGCTGCCTTCTGTGACTGCTGCTTTCCAAATGGGTCTGTCAGGTGTCAGGAGCTGGGCTCTTCCATATCGAAAGATTTATGTCGAAGACCAATACAGACTTTTCCAAAGTGTTTTTGTTGGGGTCATTTTGGTGCACCAAATTTACGCTTCCCCGAGGACAGCTCAGAATAGAATACTGCCTTTAAGATGATCAAAACAGCTGTTCTTAGGACAAAGTTAACCCAGCGAAGTTGAGCTTTTTTACACACAGAGTGGACAATAGCTTGCAAATAAAAGGTGACATTCTAAAACAAAACGATAGATTAAAAATGATAAAATGCCTAACTTTGGCACCAGACTGCAATATTTGCAAAGTCCAAATAACATTGTGAAACAAACACCACCCAGTTCTCCTTGAACTCTCATCGTTTGGCTTAGACCATGCCTCTGCTGCCCTCCCCCTTTCCCGCACACGCATACCTCCCTCGCCCTTCCCTTTTATTTCTCTTTATCATTTCTTGCTTTTCAGATCAGCAAAGAGCTCCCTCACCCCTTTCTTTCCTCCCTTTTCCCTTCATCATGTGTTGCCTTTCAGATTACCAAAGAGCTTCCTCACCCCTCCCTCTTTTTTTCTTCCTTCCATATTTCTTGCAGTTCAGATCACCAATGAACCCCC